>NC_034600.1:35885245-35942084 GCF_900095145.1 Mus pahari | reverse complement strand
TGGTGGTGATGGTGGTGGTGGTGGTGGTGGTGATAGTGGTGGTGGTGGCGGTGGTGATGGTGGTGGTGGTGGGGGCGGGGTACCACAGAATGGTTGTTCACACCACTGGCATGCTCCAGTGAACTGCTTCCTTGGATGAACCATTACTGGCTGTAGACCAAACGTTAAGCACATGTTATTACATTTGGGAATGTTTCATATTCAAACTACAAAAAAGCATGCAAATGGAAGATTAAACTAATAATTAAAGAACTAAGCATATTATTACTAAAATTTTGTTTATTTTCAATTTTGATTTACTTTTATCCCTTTGCGAGTGTGTTTCTGTGAGAGAAAGAATATATGTGAGGTGTGTGTGTGGTGTGTGTGTGTGTGCAGGTGTGTATGCTTGTGAACATGCAGATGCCAGGAGGGCATAGGAACCCAGAGAGCTGGAGATACAGGTTCGTAGTGGTGGGGGTGGGTAATCCCATTTTGATATGTGATACTGAGATCTGAGCTCAGGTCCTCCCATTTACACAGCAAGTGTTCTTCACTACTGAGTTGGCTCTCCATCCCACAGTTTTTAACAATAAGCGGTTCCCTGAATTGGAGTCTATTTTAATTTCTGAAAATTTGTTTCTAATCCTGAGGTTTAATACATCAATAGTTAAAACTGTTGATGACAAACCAAAGATTAGCCAATCCCTCACAATTATTAGATTCTCTTCAGTAAACAACAGGAATCGGTTGGAAAAAAGGGTTGAGGGTACAAGTCCCCCTCCACGAGTCTTGTTAGCAGATGGGATGAAGACTATTGTAATGAGGAGGTTCAGACCAAACCTGCCACATCTACACACAGAAGAGGACAGTAGGCAGAGGCGAGGGTGACTAACCTGTGCTGTGAAGTCAATACCACCCACTTTCTTTCTCTTTTCAATGACTTGACCAGGCAAGAAAGACTCATGTGGTGCAGATGAAACAATTCTATTTACAATTCTCTTTTGATGATCTTGCAATATCAGAAAATAACTATCTCCAAAACTGCTTTTACAGGACATGACGAAGCCTTTAAATCTAGGGTCAAGTTACTCAAGGCAGCATGACCTCCTGGAAGTTCCAAGAAGTTTGTGGAGGTGACTATGCAATGCCTTCTGATTATCTGTATACTTTGGACACCACTGCTGTAGTGACAATTTTGGAATTTTGATTTCTTAAAAAACATAAATATTATAATGTGCTTCCATTTTAATCCCAGGAATGGGGATGTGGGACTCCTTCTGACGGTCCACAGCAGCTGACTACGATGTGCCTCATGCTATAGCAGAGGTATAGTTTTGCCAGCTGCAGATAGTTGCTGGGATTGTGTGACATTTGGAATTCTATGAGCTTTTCAGAGTGTATATAAATGCTAGAGCCCCAAGAGGCAAGGTTGATGGTTGATGGTCACTCAGGGATGGATGCAGATTGTTACTAGTTTTGCTCAAAGAAGAAACAAGAAGAAATAAATTAGATTTGGTAATCTCTCACTGGCAACACCAGTGAAGAATCATTTCTCGCATATATATTCTACTAACCAAATACCATGGTACAACTCAAAGTTATGTGTTAATGGCATTTGAGAAATGTGATCTATGAAAAATGGTTGCGTCCTTATGAATGAATTAACAGCCATGGACTGCTAACTTACAGCATATGTGGCATAACTTTAACAGTGAGATCTCTCTGGAATGCTTTCACTGCCTCACCACATATGTCCTTTGATATACTGTGGCCTATCAGAAAGACCCCTGTGAGGTGCTGAGGAGATGCCAGCAGCAGGCCCCTGGACTTCCCAGTCCCCAGAACTGCCTGCCAGATAAACGTCTAACCTTTATAAATACTTTACCCTGTAGTGTGCAGTTCCAAACCCTAAGACTCACTAAGGCACTGACACACATAACTAGTACACTATTTTTCTCTTTGCAGAAAACTTGGCTACTGGTTCCCTTCTCTTCTCACTTACGCTTTTCAAGGACTTGATTTTATGCAATAAAACAATATCAAACAGAGAATTGTTTATCCATAGCCTACCAGCCAATTGCTTCTACCTTTCTTAGTTCTCTAGCTTTCATAGTTCATATCTGCTCCATCTCCACCTGTCCCTGGTCTTTACTTTAGGAAATAGCCTCTCTGGGAAACAAATCTGATGTCCATTCATATGCTCTTTCCTGGGGTGGCACTGAGGAATTGAGAAACTGTCCCAATTTTTCTCTGTTTAGAAATAATGGGGGTAAGATTTATAAATAATCCAGGGTAGAAACAGTCTCCCATTGCCCTAGAAGTCAGGTAACTGGCTCCTGGAGAGAAAGTGAGACATACAAATGCAAAGAACTATATAAATATTACATTGTTCTGCAGACACCGAGCCACCATCCAGGCAGCATACACCAGCTGGTATGACACATATACAACAGAGGACTTCCTGGTCTGGCCTCAGTGAGAAAAGATGCACCTAACCCTCAAGAAACTTGAGGTTCCAGGGAGTGGCAAGGTCTGATGGGGTGGGGGTAGGGAATAGGGACATCCTCTTTGAGATGGAGGAGGAGATATGGGATGAGGAACAGTCAGAGAGCAGACTGGGAGGGTGATAAAGACTATATATATAGTCACCCTGTATATCTATATCTATATCTATATATCCAACTACACACACACACATAGATATAGATATAGATATAGATGTAGATGTAGATATAGATATAGATATAGATATAGATATAGATATAGATATAGATATAGATATAGATATAGATATAGATATAGATATAGAGAGAGAGACTGTGGGAAGAGTGAGCTGGGAAGCCAGCAGCCAGAGAGACTCTGCAGAGATTTAGTAACCCAAGGAGAACACAGAGGGAAGTAGGACACAACCTATGAAGGGACAACCAACTACAAATTTAATTTCGCTAAGATTTATTATTATTATTTTGAGAAGGGGGATGACAGTCTCTCTCTGTCTCTGTCTCTGTCTCTGTCTCTCTCCCTCTGTGTATGTGTGTGTGTGTGTGTGTGTGTGTGTCCATGAAAGCTAAAAGATGATGTCACGTGCCCTGAAGCTGGAGCAGTGAGGATGCTGGGAACTAAGACCAGGTCTCTGGAAGAGTCGTCAGTGCTCCTAGCTGTCGAGCTGTGTCCTCACCTTTATCCTCTCGGTTTTTAAAGCAAGCTACTACTATGCATGGCATGATGTGACCACTAAGGAACCCACAAGAATTATAGAATGCAGTATAGTTGTCATGCTTAATTTCTTGAGAAAATAGAAGGAAAACCGTGGGAAGAGAAGAAAGTTGGAGTTTGGGATATACAAAGGTTCATTCAGATTGAGTTTTGAGTTGGAGAGGCATTTAAGATAGTATACAGGAAAGGACGGGCATGGAGCTACACACTTCAGATGAGAAAAATCACAGCTTTGTACGGGGCAAGTGCATAATCCTAAACAGGAACTGACTAGCTTTCTAAAGAGTGATAAAAGCATATGGTTGGCTTACAGTCTTCTTCCCTTAGTTGTCTTGCAGTAAAACTTAAAACATTTGGTGCCTTAGAAATGTGTTATTTCATTTTTTTCAATTATATTTTTAGCTATCCAATTCCATCTCGCAGGTGTGTCACATCAAAAGCACATAGCTGAAATGAGAAACACATATACTCCAAGAAAAATAAGATAGGGTACCTGGGGCTGTTAAATGTAAAACATTTAGATAGCCTAGAGACAGGGTCTCGCTCACCCTGTAGCTCAGACTGGCCTAGAACTCACGATGTAGCCTTGGCTGGCCTCAGAGGTGCATAACCTGTCTGCCTTGGGTGCCTGACTATTGGAATTACGGGTGTGAGCTACCACATGTGGCTCCAACGGCTCTTGCTTAGGATTTATTATTGCCTATCTATTGGTAACAATAGTGGGTGAAACCACAGAAAGCATCCTGTCAAACTTCAGAAAACAGAAAACAGAAAGACCAGGTCTTTAGGCTAGCTAAGAACTAAGGCCAAAATGTCTAGCCCTCTCAAATGACAGAACCAGTTTTTAAAATATTGTTAAATATTTCCAAAACAAAACCAATACCATGGTTACCAGCAACAAAAACTGTCAGTCACGTGTTTGAATTCCAGACTTCCCTTCGTATCTTGTCCTGTGGCTGAGATACAAGACTCTGGTGAAAGAAACCTGAGGGAGAAAGGGTTTATTCTAGCTCAGAGTGCAAGCAGCAGCCCAGCCAGCAGGAGCCTGATGCAGTTGGTCACATGGCATCCTCTATCAAGAAGCAGAGAGCAAATGAATGAATGGCCATTTTCAGTCCCCCTCCGGTGTTTGTATAGTTCATGATCCCGGCCAGGGAGTGGTGCCACCCACAGCAGCAGGGTCTTCCCACCTCAATTGCTATAATCAAGACACCCCCCCACCCCCACCCCCAGGCATCCCTAGAGGCATCTCCCAGGTAATTCTAAATGCTATCAAGTTGGCACTTAACACTAACCACATAGACAGCATTTCACATGCCTATGTGGCCTCCCTTTCTGACTGCCCTATGGAACCTTAGGCTTCATATCAGCCATCTTATACTCCATCTTCCTTTCTAAAATCCGGTCTTCTTCCAATGTCCTTTATTTAATTTCAATGCTACTCTGCCTAGTCAATTATGCAAACCAGAAGCAAGGTGGACATCGTAGATATCAGCTTCCCCCACCTGCCTATTTATCCTCTCGGGCCTTTCAAGTATGTCAGTAGCTCCTTTCCTGTCATTACCCCAATATTCTTTCTCCAGATGAGTGGAGTAGCCACGTAACTGGTATGCCTGAGTCTATATTTAACTTCGTTCCAATAGTTTTCCTCCCTTTGGTTAATGGTATTTTTAAAACACAAGTCCATTCAGTTACTTGCACACTTCAGTGGATTCTTACTACTTTAGACCCAAAGGACAAAATATTTAGCATAGCTAGTGAAATTCTTAGTACATTGCCAATCTCATTTTATATGATTTTCATTCTGGCTGTGTGTCACTCTCATTTATTTTTAAACTTACCATTTGCAACCCAGCACCAGATCTTGGCATAGACTCTGCCATCTCTACAATACCATTAGCCACTCATTTCACCCAATTGCCCACTCTCTTTCTCAGGTACATCACAATCATGACTGTCTTCAGAAAGAGTCTCTGAGCTCCCACTGATACGCTGTCTCTTATTCTTACGATATACATGTTACTCTGACTTTACCTTCACATGGACAATTATTTCGATAGTTTCTATCACACAGTGTGAATTTCATGGGAATGAAAATCATTCTTCTTTCACTAGTCTGCAAATTCTCCAGTACCAGTGCAACATCTGATAAATATTGACTTAAAAATACGTTTTATGAAAAAGGGTTACTTTCTAGGGATTAATAAAATCCTTTGTTTGCTGAAAACCTTAGTAACTCAGATAATTTTCTTTGAGTAGATGGTGATGGTAAGCCCACTATGGTTGAAGAGTATGACTGCCAGTAGAAAGCCATTGCAGTGCTTGATAGCATAACATGAAGGAACAGGTATCGATCGGCTCCTCAGAAGATTGGGAATCAATCCAACTCAAGACCCAGCTATACCACCCTTGGGAATATACCCAAAGTATACTCCATCCTACCATAAAAAGCACTTGCTCAACCATGTTCATTGCTGCTCTACTCATAATATCTAGACAATGGAAACAATCTAGATTCTCCTCAACAGATGAATGGATAAAGAAAATGTAATATATTTACACAATGGAGTATTACTCAGCTGTTTTAAAAAAAATGACATCATGAAATTTTCAGGCAAGTGGATGGAACTAGAAAAATTCATCCTGAGTGAGGTAACCCAGATCCAGAAAGATAAATATGGTATGTATTCATTTCTATCTGTACATTAGGTATTAAATAAGTGGTGATCAGCTATAATCCATAGTTGCAGAGAGGTCAGGGATAGAGGAAGAGACTAGGGAGACACATGGATATCCCTAAGAGCAGGAAATACAATAGATTTTATCAGTGGACTGGGGCAGGGCAGGACACAAATGAGAAGGTCAGGTAGGGAGAGGAGATAGGGTTGAGGGAAGATATATGGGGAGAGACATCTGGAATTAAAGAACATTTGAGGGCTGGTATTGAAACCCAGTACAACTGAAACATCCTAAAATATAAGAAGGCAAGCCTAATGAAGCCTCCAAATAATGAGAGAAATGCAATCCCATCTGGCCATCTTTTGTCACCAAATGAAGCTTTCCATACCTAGATATGCAATTGAGTTGTTGGTCCATGGAAATCCCCAAATAACCCAGGCTGTTGGCAGGATAATAGGTTGTTCTCCTCAAATGAATAGCAAGTCCTCATTGCTGAAGACAACACCCATACAGCTCACTGAACACAGACAGGTCAGACTGATCCCTACATAGACCCTTCACTCCCATCTCCTACTGTCTGTGATAATAGGAAGGTCCCTACAAGATACTAAGAGAGAAATCCGAACACCATCACAGCAAAATAAAGCCTTTAATCTACTATCTGTCCTACCTGCAAAATATGTTAGGACAATGGTGACACCGAGCTTATTTGGAGTGACCAACCAATAACTGACTTGACTTATGGTCCACTCAGTGAGATGGATCCCATATCCAACACTGTGTGAGTGACCAAAACCCAGAGACTAACTATCACAGAGACCTAGGTTAAAATCAAATACTACTGGTCTAAAAATTTAAAAAAAATAACAGTTAACTAACTCCTAATGATATTCTACTATGCTCGTTGACCAGTGCCTTACTCAGCCATCATTAGAAACTTCCTCCACAGCAACAGATGGGAGCAAATATAGAAACCCACAGCCAGTTTTTAAGAGAGAGGGAGAAAGGGAGAAGAGGGGGGGGGAGAGACAGAGACAGAGACAGAGAAACAGAGAAACCTTGGAACACATGCTCTATTTGTTTGCATCAAATCCCACCCCTCAGAGCCCAGGCATTCTTATGGAAGAGGAGGCAGAATGAGTATAGATGTCGGAAGGAATGAAGGACACCAGAAGAATAAGGCCCTCTAAATCAATTCTTTCCTGCCTGAGTTCTTTAGGAAGGAGCCATCTTTCTGGTGCCTAGTAGTTTCCTTCTCCAAATCCCCTCATACTGATTCAAGACACAGAACCTCATCTAAATCTTGGGGCCTGAGATTCCCTCCTTTTTCTGCTATGTGAACTTAGTCATACAGCTGTCCACTTGGGATTTTTCAACCCTAGATGAAGTAGAAATTCAGGTGGCAACTGCCAGCTAGGACATATAGTGACTAGTACCTCCTCCTTCTCTGTGATTCTCTGGTGATTTCTAACTGCACCTAAAACTGGAAATGGACCACAATGATTTATTTCTTACACTAACAAGGGCTGGTATTTACTAAGTGGTAAGTATGTGCCAGATAACCTTTTAAAGCACTTCACCTTGGAGGGAAAAAAAATCACCAAAACCTCAAAATAATCCTGTAAGTGCCATTATGATCTCCCTTTGCAGATGAGAACAGAGATAAATTCTTGAAATGGCAGAATGGAATCCAAATGAAGACATGTTGGCTTCAGAGATCTATGTCTGTGCGACTCCGTGCCTCTTAGGGCAAACCAGACGCTTTTCTCATCCTTCTTAGCCCCTCGTCTGCATTGGATACCATGTGTTTATTCTTACAACTCTCACAGTCTTTTAATACAACTTAATTTTCGCTTACAAATGTTTTGCCTTGCATCTTGAAGTCCCCCCTACCTTCGGGTTGTCTACATTTCTCCTGGTCACAATTTGAACTATCACCTCTCTTAGGAATCGTACTGATAGAAACCCAAATACTTTCCCCAAAACATAAGGATTGTTGATTTCAAAGCAATCAAAGTGCAGAGGAAGTCTCTGCCCCTCCCGAAGCAGAACAGCTACTCCTCCAAAGAAACCTTTCTGCTTTCCTTTCCTTGCTTTTCTCTCTTCAAATGGGATATGAGATTAGTTCTGTATAAGAAAGGTAATGCCTAATAATCACACCAGAGAGTGTGGTGCCAGATGACTCTGTCAGTAGGTTTTATTTCCAGGAATTTACTGTCCCATACTTTGCCTTCTTGTTTATTATAGTCTAGAGAATGATCTACATTAAGCCATTTTTCAGTTTTGAAAGAATGGGTTTACTAACTATGCAGCAAGCCAAATAGGAAGAATAAGAATAAACAGCAAATGATAAAGATGGATGAATGGATGGATGGTGGATGGACGGATAGACGGATGAACAGATGGATGGATGGACGGATGGATAGATAGATAGATATAGATGATAGATTGATAGATGATAGATAGATAGAATGATAGATGAATAGATACATAGATAGGCAGGCAGGCAGGCAGGAAGACAGACAGATAGACAGAGAGACAGAGACAGCAGAGCATCATCAAATTAGATGCTCAAAACATTTGACACAAGTCAAGTAGAAAGCCTACTGCAGTTCCCAGTAGAGAGTATTGGACAGAACTGAGTGTCTCCACAAGTTTGGTTTCTAAGTAAAAGAAGGAGTAGCAAACAGACAGAGGTGGACCACACTGTCAAATCGGATATCTTCAGCATCCGGCAGAAACTGACTGGGGAAGTTGGAGCAGACAGCCAGAGTACTTGATTGTGCCGACTTCTGTGGCTGAGCTTCCCAAGGCTGAACCTGCCACCCCAACACTTCCAGCTTCTGTTTTTCACTACAGACACCTTTTCTCCCCCACGGGATAAACAATAGTAACATTTGTTGAAAATAATTTACCTTCTAGCTGCCAAAGATTTTACTCTTGGGTCCTTTAGTTGCCCTCTCTGCACTCTCCTCCCTATCAAAGAGTTGGTGTCCCATCTCCAGTCAGGGGCCCTGGAGGGCACTTTGAGACAAATACTCTTGGGTCTGCAATGGGGGTGACAGCAATCCTACTCCCTGAATCATCTTCTCAGGGAACTCAAACCACATGTGACAATTTAGGAACAAAATATCCATTACACAACTGTTAAAGCCTGGAGCTTTTCTCCTTTGTCACATCTCTAAAATTTATTGTTCTTTGCTGAAACACCGTCTATGGCAGGTTCTTACACAACAGCCTTGAATTACAATTGCCTTTCTCTCAAACTGTGCTCAGTACCTGTAACTGAACAGGTTTTTCTTTTGTTATGCTACCTTTTGTTACAGGAATCTGTCCCAACTGCAAACTTAGGCACTGGGAAAATGTGTATGTCCTACCCATCAAGACCATTACAACAAACCTCTTATTTTGAACTGCCTGCTGTTTGCAAAGCAAGTAAATACCCTGCTAGGGACTCAAATAATGCTGACTGTGCCACATTGTGTTAGTTAGGCTTAGAAAGAAAGGTTTTTGGTTGTTTTTTTCTGTTTGGGTTGTTGTTGTTGTTGTTGTTGTTGTTGTTGTTTTTGTTTTCTTCAGCTTTGGCTAAAAAATTTAACTGAACTCAGAGGTTATAAAATTCAGTTGTTAGATAGCACAGTTGCTCTTCTCACAATTTCAATTTCAGCACCTTCAACATCAGCTACCAAGGTCCCACTCCAAGAAATTCGACCTGCAGTTTCACCAGAAATGTTGTTGTTGCTGCTGTTTTTGTTTTCCCAGACAGACAGGGTTCCTCTGTGTAGCCATGGCATTCTCTCTGTAGACCAGGCTTGTCTCAAACTCAGAGATCCGGACCGCCTCTTTCTCCCAAGTGCTGGGATTGAAGGCACACTACCACCACCACCACCACCACCACCACCACCACCACCACCACCACCACTACCACCACCACCTTCGTGGCTTGGCCAGAAAATTTTTTTTAAAAAACTGTGTCCATACTGAAGGCTTCCTTTCATGTCAGGATTCTTTAAACAATGTAACAACTACTTACAGTAGTTTAGATTTACATGGTATTACAGATTGTTACAAATCTAAAGATGATTTTCAATCTGTATGGGGTTGGGGATAGAGAGATAGTTCAGTGGTTCTGAGCACTTATTGTGCTCTTGCAGAGAAACTATATTCACAGCATCTACTTCAGGTGACTCACAATCAGCTGTAACTCCTAATTTAGAGCATCCAACATCCTCTCTGGACTCCCCGGGAACCTTGACTCGCAAGTACGTACTACTATATACTAATATACTATATACTAATACGTATATATATCATATATGTGTGTATATATATTATTTATTCATATATATTATATAATGTGGCATAAGCTTGTAATCTCTACTACTTGGGAGATGGAGACTGAAGGATTGCATACATGTTAAAGGCCTGCCTAAGCAAATTAGTGAAACTCTCAAAACAGCACAAGCGAAGAAGGAAACTAGAGATGTAACTTGGTGCTGGAATGTACAAGACCTTTGGTCCAATTTCTATAACTGTAAACGTTAATAGTACATAGGGAGACATATGTGGAGTGCATGCAAATACTATACAATCATGCACAAAAAGTTGGAGTTTTCCCAGATTTGGATATTTGATGGAGCCCTGGAACACTTCATTCTGGATATTGATGAACGACTATCCAAGGACTATTAGCATATATAAACTTGGGGATTCTTAGTAGTCAGACACTATCTATATTTGATGAAATGTGAAGTAGGGTTGTCAAATATTTAGATTTCAATAGTCTAATAGTTAAAGCACACTTGCTTATCCTGTGTCTAGTAGTCATAAAGTTGAGTTATTTCTGTCCTTTTGCTAAAGAGTAAGATGTTTCCCCTAAAATAACAGAATATCAGACTATGGTGAATTTGTTAAGATGTTCATTTTGGGTTATAAGGGGGCGAGTGAGTGACAACTGGAGTTTTAGGGATTGCATCCACAGTAGGGCAGCGGAGAGGTAAGTGGATATGCTCAGCTAACTTTATTTTTTATGGAATCTGAGACGCCGGCTAAAAGTCATTCAAGAAGGGTCTTATCTTCTCCATTGGCCTAATCTAGTTAATTCTTCGAAGACATGCCTATAGGCATGCCTGCTTGTTGATTCTAGACTCTACATTGTCTAGTTGACAACCATCGTTAACTGTCAATGGCTGAGGATTTATAGGAACAACATGAGGATTTGTAGCTAACCAGAAGGTAGCTACATCACCAAAAGTATCTCACCCCAGCATAGTGACATCATTGCCCCCACCCCCAGCATAGTGACATCATTGCCCCATCCCCCAGCATAGTGACATCATTGCCCCCCACCCCAGCATAGTGACAACATTGCTCCCCCCCAACATAGTGACATCATTGCTCCCCCAGCATAGTGACATCATTGCCCCCACCCCCAGCATAGTGACATCATTGCCCCCCCAGCATAGTGACATCATTGCTCCCACCCCCAGCATAGTGACATCATTGCTCCCCACATCCACCCCCACCCAGCCTGCAAAATAGTTCCACTGCAGGGTCTGCTCTCTGAGCAATTGCTTTGTGCTTCTGTATTTCTGTATCTGGGGAGAGGCCTAATCAACTTTTGTTGCTGTTCTGAGCCTGATGAGTGGCATTAGCTCCAGGATCTTTTGAACCTTCCTCTTCTTCCAGGAGGGAGTGTGGGGATTCAGAGGAAACAGTTCTAAAAGTCTTAACTGGGCATCCTGTGCTCGGATCGGCAGATGTCAGTCTATCATTTATGACTGTGACATCACAGTGGACAACCAACTTGATTTACATTCCTTAACCAGAAATATTCAAGGCATTAGTCTTACTCCTTTCGGGGCTGTTTATGAAATGCAAGGCCTGCTAAGAATTCTTTGTAAAGCAAGGATTGCCACTGTGGCTAGATAACCTGTTTTTGCTTCTAGAAGGTGTCTGCACTCCACCCTTCTGGTTTTCTTACCTGGCTACTTCCACCAGGGGAAAGCCAGTCCCTCTCCTGCTTCAGAACACTCTGAAGTCACCTGTTGTCTGACTTCACCTGGAGAATGGTTTTGTTTCTAAAGCCAGAATGAATCTACCTGGGTCATTCACAGTTAAGGTCTCTAGCCTTAATTCCATGAGTAAAATCCCTTTTGCTTTCTAAGACAAGACATTTACAGATCCTGGGACTATGATATGAACATTTGGTGAGGGGGTCTGTCTATTTCGGCTGCCTTGTTTGGGATGTGACCATCAGTGTCCTTTAACCACAACACTTATACCTTTGTTACACACCTATACACACAGTATGGGGAAGATGGTATGAAAACCATATTGAAGACCTTGTTATTTTGAAATATTCATCAGTTCAATTTCAATAACTCCCAGATAACTTCTGACAGAAGTTACCTTTCACTGTTTATTTTGAGAAGTCCGGCGCTGCTCTGGTTTCTGAGTCTTCACTAATGTTCTACCTTCTTCCCTCCCTAGAAGCTGTTTGGGTTTCTTCGATGCATGTTATTTAAAGATTCACAGTTAATACATTTTGGCTTGGATAACTTCTGCCTGGTGAGCCAAGAGCTTGTTCATTGTTGCCCTCTGGTTCTGAGAACCATTGTCCAGGTTTTCTATGTGGTAATTATTTTCTCTGTTTGATTTATTGGCTCTATCTGTTTCAAAAGTCCTTGCTTAGTTGTCCCGGATGAAATCTACAGCCCAATACTGAAAGGGAGTGCAAAGAAGAGATGTACTCACCTTATTCCTGACTTGAGCGAAGTCGCCATACTTTCATAAGTATGGAGTTAACAAGGGCTGCTTTACAGATATTCTTCAGTAAACTGAGAAATGTTCTATCAATTCCTTGGGAGTGATCATGAAATTTTGTCAAATGTTTTGAGACTGATATTAGGCCTACAGAATGTGAGAAACGGGAGACTAAGACCCCAAGTTTGATGTGTGTGTGTGTGTGTGTGTGTGTGCCTTAATGGATTTCTGTGCCCAGCAATATGCAGTAAGTCTCCATTTCTTTGTGACTTTTGTCAACAGCACTGTGTCTATTTTTCTCTCAAATGTTGCCCACTTTCCCCTACATGTGACTTGTCTCTACATACCTGTTAAGCCATGAGAAACGGGGGAGGCTGGAGTGCCCACCCTTTCACCAAATTAATAACTATGCAGAAGAGACCCAATCCCTGCCTTCTAGAGAAGGGGTGCACAGACAACTTTAGAACAATTGAGATATGGAGGGAGGGGAAATCACTGGGCAGGACACACTAAACCCAAATAAAACCCCAATTCCCCTTTATAGTCGGTGGTCTCCCCAACTCTGGGGGCCCCTTCTCTACCCAAAAAGTCTGGAATAACTGCTGATAAACACTTCACTTGGCTGTTTTGCTGTCTGTTGACTCCTTAGTGACACAACTTTTCCTTCGTCTGTTGAGGATCATTTTTGTTAAAGTGGGGTTTTATACTGCTTTTGCATGTCATAGCAACCTTGGATTTGTGAGATCAACCATAGCTCATCATATGGTATTAAGATCTTTCTAGTTGCTAGGTTTCTTTGCAAGTATTTCATCGAGGATTTCTGTTTAATATTCATGAAACGTTGGTATGTTGGTCTTTAATTTTTCTGTGTGATGTCATTAACTTTATTGTGTCCTTCGCATTTAAACTTTTGTTGTCGTTTGGCTTTGGAGGCAGGATCTCCCGTAGAAGCCCAGGCTGCCCTTCAACTGTGGGTCATAGGTGGGTTCTTTACTCCTGAAAATCCCCCTCTTTTGGCCTCCCCCATCAGTTTCAGGTTCACATGTGTGAGCACCTTGCCCAGCATTGTTTTGGTCCACTGTGTTTTGTTTTGTTTTTTTTTTTTAAAGATTTATTTATTATATGTAAGTACACTGTAACTGTCCTCAGACACTCAGATCTTGTTATGGATGGTTATGAGCCATCATGTGGTTGCTGGGATTTGAACTCTGGACCTTTGGAAGAGCAGTTGGGTGCTCTTACCCACTGAGCCATCTCACCAGTCCCGGTCCACTGTGTTTCACTTCCCAAAGTGAGACATCATTGAAAAGCCAATACAAATCATTCCAGGCAAATGTAAACTTTGGTATTCACAGTGAAAGCAAGATATATTGGTGGGGGTTCCTCCTACTTCCATTCCCTGTTCCCGGGGCCAGTTTTTCAAATATGCTTTGCATATTCGCAATCTTTTGATCAGCCGTTTTAATTGCTCCGAACCTAAAGTTTATAGACTGACTAGTCAACATTTACTCCACAAGGCCCCTTCACTTCCTGAATAGCACTCCCGATTTACCTGTATACCAACTCGCCTCTCAATTGTAATTTGCCAAGAGTCAAGACAGATATCTTTAGCGGCTAATCTGGGTTGCGCATGAGTGGAACAACAGTCACAAGAAGGTAAGCGACAGAGACACATCAGGAGGGAAAACCGAGCCCAGGTAGTGGTGGTTCCACCTTTAGAGTCAGGGATGAGGATGGGTGGCTCAGACGCCTGCTCATTCTAGCTGGGAACAGACCCAGTATGTAGCCTAGAGTCTGCACTCCAGAGGCTAGGTGAAGACCCGGGGAGTCGAGAGCCCAGACTTCTCTTGCTCGGGTAAGGGGTTGAGCGGAGGGGGGAAACTTTCCCACGGCCCCGCGGGGCCGAGCGAGCGGGGCCTGCGCGGCCGGCGGGTCTACGCGGGGTCAGGCTCGGCGCCGCCCACGCGCGGCTCGTGGGAGACGCGGAGCGGGCGCGCAGGCGGATGTTGGGCGCCGAATCCCAGGCCACGGGGTCGGGCTGCGGGAGCAGCTCCAGCGCTTTCCGCGGGGTTTGTCTCCTGCCGCTTCCCGTCTCCCTCGCCGGCCTCGCCGTGAGCGCTGGGAGCCGGGCGGGGCGCGGACGCAGGTAAGGGCCGGTCTGGGCCTGGCGCGGCCCCGGGGCCCGGGCTGGACGCACCGTCGCCTCCCGCCGGCCCCAGGTGACGCTCCGAGGTTCAACTTTCTGCACCTGATGCAGGGGGGCCCGGGCGGCCGCGCGGCCGGCGGGACCTGGGGCTGGAGCCACCCGGGTGGGGCGGTGGCGCCGGGGGCGTGGCGAGGAGCCCGCGGATGGGAGTGGGGGCCGAGCTCGGCGGCTCCCCCGCCGGGCTGCCATCGGCTGGGCGGAGGCGCACACACCCTTCGGCGCCCCGCTCTGCACCGACCCACTTTCTTTTGTCTGGTGCATTTCAGTCCTGGCGTGCCAGCTGCTTTTGTTGCAGCCCTGAGTCCCGACCGTGCAGACTTTCTGCCCGGGCTGAGGTGATGAGCGAGCTCTGAAGTACATCTGGACCCCGTGGAGCCAAGGGTCCCCCGGGGTGGAAGTTATTATGAGCATGGTAATTAGCAGTAACATGTGGCTGTTACCTTGTGCTTTTCCAGATAACCCTCCGTATTTTTGTAGCATCTAATAGTTTTAAGTGCACCCGTAAGAGCGTTTATTAGGTAACTTCAAAGGAGCACGGTGTGGGCAGGTTACTTATTATCCCATTTTATAGACCAGACAGCTGGGGCACCCACGAAGAAAAGTGATTCTATCAAAAAAAAAAAAAAAAAAAAAAAAAAAAAAAAAAAAAAAAGCAGGCTATGTGGAAGCTGGTATTAGAACTTGCCTGATGTAATATCCAAAATGAATTCAAGACCACCCAGTACCTTCCCCCTTTGAAAGGGACTTTCCAAACTGTACTAGCAGGCCAAGTGCAGAGCCAGATAAGGAGGCTGGCTGACTAAACAAATGTAAAAACATAGTTATAGCGGTCAAAATGACTGAGCTTACAAGCTGCCAAAAAAATATTAGCTGTTCTCAGAGAAATAACCATAACAAGATTAGTAATTCTCCTCCCCCCCCCCCACTGAATTCTGACAAAGACCACAAACCACCCTGACCTTGTGAGAATTCCCCTGATGTTAATAATTGTTCCATAAGTTCAAAATGTACTATTACTTTGCTGGCCAAATCATCATAACCCACCATGGGGGCAAGCAAAATGAGGGACTAGGCCAAAGGGTTACTTAGTCACTATGCAAACCAACCAATGCCTGAAAGGATTACTTGCTACACCTTGTTGCTCAAATCTGCCCCTGACAAAGGTATAAAAAGTGTGTTCTTTCTTTGTTCTTGGTCTCTCCTCTGGCCTGCATGCTGAGAGGAGGGTCCCCAACATGTTGGATCCATAAAAGTCCTCAAGCAGTTTGCAGTGATGGTGGCGGTCTCTGTGGTCTTTGTGAGTGAGGGTCTTTTGATGAACTCCAGCATTTGGTGTGTTGGCCAGGAAGGCCTTCCTCAGGAGGACACAGACACTGTGCAACAAAGGTAAAATGGGATTCCTGTCTGTCTGTCCATCTGTCTGTTCACTTGTGTGTCCTCCACTAGACCATCTTCTGATTCTGTTTTGCTTTTTGTTTTGCTTTTGGTTTGTCTGGTTTCAGGTCTGGTTTTGGTCCCAAGGGGACAACTGTTTATCTTGGTTTGGTTTTAGGCCGGTCTCAGGTTCTGGGGGCCTTCTCATGGAGAGGGGCCCATTTGGGGTGGTCGCAGCGATAGGCAGACATGCCAAAACTTTGTGGGCCACAATGCTGGAGGATGTTCCAGTGTGTAAGATGCCCTGTATTGGCCTTGCTTGTGTTTGCCATTTTCTGTGGTACTGTAATCCTATAGTGGTCGCCTGGAGAACGGTTTCTCTGTGTGTCTTGTGTGCTCTTTGTGTTCGGACTTGGGCTAACAACTGACAACTGTTTTTGAGTTATGCCCTCCAAAAAAAAAGCCTAAGAATCCTGTCAGACCCCGAGGCTGACCTCTTCCTTTCAGATCCTCAGCTGCCCTGACTCCCACTCTCCAACTCCAGGGAGCAGCCAGCAGGTCGAAGTGATCCCACCCATAGACCTGGAGCCTAGTGAGGAGTGAGCTCAGGAAACCCAGAGCAGAAGCAGAGGAGAGGTAGTCCCTGAGAAGTCAGTGGCCCCGGTTGTTGTGGCTGCTGAAGGGGAGATAGAAGAGGCTGTGGAAGTGTCCAGCCAGGAGTGCCCTGTGGTGTTCAGCACCCCGGCTGCTTCTCATACTTGCCTAATAATGTTTCCCTTTCCCCTGCATCTCACCAGCCTGCCTCCAGGCTTTGGCATTAAACCACTGGGCCTCTTGTTAACAGAAAAAGTGCTTTTACTTTGAGATGTCAGTGGGCTGTGAGTGCTGTGTTCCCTCCCCAGTGCTGTGTGTCTTCTAGGTGGCTAGTGGCTGTATCTTCTCTGGCAGCCCCACCCCCCACAGGACTATTGTCAGCAGAGGCTAAGAAGTCCAGGCCCTCTCAACTGTCCAAGGTAGGGAGCACTTTTGAGTCTACCTACCGCCAGGCTCTGATGGGGGGTCTCGTTTCTGGGGGGCTAGAAAGTCCTCCACTAATCTGACCAAGGTAACAGGTAGAAACAGAAGTTAGAAGAAAGGACAGGGTAAGTCGGTGAAAGGATTGTGTAAGTCGATAAGAAAGTGCACAGGAGGAGAATGAAGAAAGAGAGGATGAGGAAGACAGATGTCTATAGAGGTCTGGAAAGAAGTGGGCTAAGACTGTAAAGAAGAGCAAAGCTTCAGCAGACTCAGGAGAGATGGATGACAGCGGCAAATGGAGAGATTAGCAGTGAGGAGAAGTGGAAATCGAAATGAAGGAGATTAGAGAGATCTGAGATGAGAGAGATACTCTGAATGAAAAATATTTA
Source organism: Mus pahari (assembly GCF_900095145.1). Lineage (NCBI taxonomy): Eukaryota > Metazoa > Chordata > Mammalia > Rodentia > Muridae > Mus > Mus pahari. Next base: position 35,924,456 of record NC_034600.1, on the reverse strand, counting down.
GAGGAAGAACCAGTAAGAGACAGGCAAAGAGAAAGGGTTGCTATGTAGAAATAGGAAATATGAGGCTGATAAAGACAGAGACCAGAGTCAAAATCAGAGATGTGCAGTGAGACAGAAGGATGAACCAGGGCAGAGACAAACTATGAGAGAGGATGAGTGACAGGATGGGGACGTGCTAATTAGATAGCACCCAAAGGAAGCAAAGACAAGGAGGAGGAACAAAAAGATCTGTCTGTCTGTCTATCTATCTATCTATCTATCTATCTATCTATCTATCTATCTATCTATCGAGAGAACATTGTATGAGATCTCCATTACAGTTAGGAAACAGGAGCAAAGAGAGGTAAATAGCAAAGACTAGGACCTAGCAAAGTGACACATGCTGATAATGCTAGCACTTGAAAATGATAAACAAAAGTGATAGGAAGCTAGGGAATTAAAAAGGGATAAAGAGACAAAAGAGAAACTTGCATAAAATGTTGGCCACAGAATCAGGGAAACTAGAAAACTTAGTACCTGGCAACAACAACAAAAAAGGCCATTCACTAAAGATCAATGTGCTTACTGTAAAAAAAAAAAAAAAAAAAAGACACTGGACGAGAGAGAGAGAGAGAGACTGCCCCAACAAGAAGAAGAGGAGCCCCCCTTCTACCTGTTCATGGCTAAAAATAAAGGGATAGCAAAAGGAGTGCTACACAGAAGCTAAGTCCTTAGAAGAGGCTGGTGTCCTACCTGTCAAAGAAGCTAGAAAAGAGACTGTGTTTCATATTCCCCCACCAACCAGTGAAGGACAAGTTAGAGAGGTCCTGGGCACTTTGGGCTTTTGTAGACTGTGGATTCCAGATTTTGCTGAATTAAAGAGATAAACAGCCCTTCATATGGAAAAATAAAGAACAACAGGCCTTTGATGCCATTAAGACTTGCCCTAATGTTGGCTCTAGCTTTAGGTCTCCCAGATGTGACTGAGAACAAAGGTATTGCCAAAAGAGGTTCTTATTCAGAGATGGAGGCCCTGGAAAAGACTGTGGCATACTTATCTAAGAAATTAGACCTTGTGGCTGTAAGACAGCCTTCTTGCCTACGCATAGTGACAGTGTGGCATTGCTAGTCAAGGACGCAGATAAATTGACTCTGGGACAGAACTTGGCACACGACCTAGAAAGTGTGATTCAGCCCCCTGATCGATGGCTGCTAACACTCGAATGACTCATTACCAGACTCAGTTGGTCAACTCTAATAGAGTCACTTTTGCCACCACAAGTCTGAACTCAGCTGCCCTGCTCCCAGACCCAGCCTGTCAGTGACTTCTTGCTGAGACACATAGGTGGCATAGAGATCTGACAGACCAGCCATTAGAGGGTACAGACCTTACCTGGTTCACAGACTGGAATAGCTATCTAGAAGAAGAGAGAAAACATGCTGGAACAGCTGTGGTAGCTGGACAGGCCCTGCCAGAGGATACATCGGCTCAAAAGACTCAACATCTACATGGATAGCAGGTACACTTTTGCCACAGCCCATGTCCATGAGACCATATATCGACAGAGGTGTCTACTGACATTGGAAGAAGAAGAAATTAAGAACAAAGAAGAAATGCTGACTCTACTGAGGCCCTCCATGACCCTGCCAAGGTAAGCATCATCCACTGTCCTAGTCACCAGAAGAGAGATGCCATGAGAGCAAGGGACAACAACATGGCAGACTGAGAAGCACGAGTGGTTACAGCCATGGCCCTGCTGGTGCTCCTGGCAACAGAGCTCAAGTTTGCCTACACAGCAGAGGACTTAGCCCTCATTTCCAAAGATTCCAATCACCAGTTCAACAAAAATAAGAGACTGTGGTATACCTCTGAGGGAAAGAAAATCCTGCCACAAAGACAAGCATAGGCTATGATTGAACAGATGCACCAATGAACTCATTTATGGGTAAGCAAGCTCATCCAGACATTTACCAAGACTAAGTACCATGTACCAGGTTTAAAACACCTTGTAGAGTAGGTGGTTTACAAGTGTGTGCCCTGCCAAAAAGTCAATGTCTGCCACACCATGGTGGATGTTGAAAAAAGGTACTGGGGAGACAGACCTGGCATCTACTGGAAAGTAGACTTTACTGAGGAGAATATGGGTATAAATACCTTCTGGTTTTTTGTGAATATTCTTGAAATGGATAGAAGCTTTTCCTTGTAAAAATGAAACTGCACAGATGGTAGTCAAAAAAATTATTGAAGAAAATTTTCCAAGGTTTGGAGTGTCAAAAGCAATAGGGTCACATAATGGCCCTGCCTTTGTTGCTCAGGTAAGTTAGGGTGTGGCCAAGTATTTAGAGTTTGAATAAAAATTACATTGTGTGTACAGACCTCAGAGTTCAGGACATGTAGAAAGGAAAAATAAAAACCTAAAAGAGACCTTGACAAAATTAACCATGGAGACTGGCACAGACTGGGTGCTCCTTCCCCTTGCCCTATTTAAAACCAGAAATACTTCCTCTTGATTCAGTCTTACTCTTTTTGAGATCCTTTATGGGGCTCCCACGCCCATCACTGTTTTAAATGATGTGTTTGAACCCATACATATGTTGTTGTAATAATGATATGTATGCTAAGTTAAAAGGCTTGCAGGTGGTGCAAAAAAAAAGTTTGGCCACAACTGGATACAACAAACGAGCCGGGTACCCCAAAGATATCTCACCAGTTGCAGGTCGGAGATCTGATCTATGTGCACCTGCATCATGCCCAGACCCTCAAGCCTTGCTGGAAGGGTCCCTGCCTAGTCCTGTTTACTACCCCTTCTTATGAACCTGCCTTTGCTCTTAATCTTTGACCCCTGTATCCTTAATTGTTTAAGTATAGTACAAGTTTTGATGCTCAGACAACAATATCAGCAACTGTAACAAACTGAGACATCATTTCAGGATTGAAATGTACCAGCAAAAAAGGTGGAAATGTAATATCCAAAATGAATTCAAGACCACCTTCCCCCTTTGAAAAGGACTTTCCAAACTACTAGCAGGCCAAGTGCAGAGCCAGATAAGGAAGCTGGCTGACTAAACAAATGTAAAAACAAGTTTTAGCGGTCAAAATGACTGAGCCTATAAGCTGCCAAAACAATATTAGCTGTTCTCAGAGAAATAACCATAACAAGATTAGCAATTTTCCTGCCCCCTGCCCCACACTGAATTCTGACAAAGACCACAAACCACCCTGACCTTGTGAGAATTCCCCTGATGTTAATAGCTGTGACATTAATAGCTGTGACATTAATAGCTGATCCATAAGTTCAAAATGTACTATTACTTTGCTGGCCAAATCATCATAACCCACCATGGGGGCAAGCAAAGTGAGGGACTAGGCCAAAGGGTTACTTAGTCACTATACAAACCAACCAATGCCTGAAAGGATTACTTGCTACACCAATGAGAACCTTGTTGCTCAAATCTGCCCCTGACAAAGGTATAAAAAGTATATTCTTTCTTTGTTCTTGGTGTCTCCTCTGGCCTGCATGCTGAGAGGAGGGTCCCCAACATGTTGGATCCATAAAAATCCTCATGCAGTTTGCAACAATGGCGGCGGTCTCTGGTCTTTGTGAGTGAGGGTCTTTTGATGAACTGTAACACCTGACACAGCTTTGCCTTGCTTGATCCAGTTGCTCTCCCAGCCTCAAGCAAAATTTAGTGCTGCAAGAGTGCCAGTTAGGTTCTGTGCTGACTAGTTTTATGTCAACTTGACGCAAGCTAGAATTGAAGGAACCTCAACTGGGAAAAATGCCACTACTGTATTGGCCTGTGGCAAACCTGTGGTGCATTTTCTCTGTTGAGGATTGATTGCTGATTGAGTGATGTGAGAGGGCCCAGCCCGTTGTGGAATGTGCTACCCCTGGGCTGGTGGTCCTGACGTGCTAAGAAAACCAACTGAGCTAGCCAAGTGATGAAGGCTAGTAAGAAGCAGCCCTCCTCCATGGCCTCTGCTTCAGTTCCTGCCTCCAGTTTCTAGCCTTGAGTTCCTGCCCTGGTCGCCATGGATGATAGACTACAAGTTGTAAGATTAAATAAACCCTTTCATCCCTGAGTAGCTTTTGGCCATGGTGTTTCATCACATCAGTAGAAACCCTAACTCTGATAGCGTCTCTTTTACTGTACACTTTGCTTAAAAAAAAACAAAAACAAAAACAAAAAAAACTTTCCTTAAAAACAGGAGTGGAATCCTTTCAGACTCCTGCAGTTGTATCCCTGAAAGTAGTCATTAAAGGGCTGAATGGTTTCCATTGTGGAAAAGTGTTGTAAGTCTAATGTCCTGCAGAAAGCCTTTGTCTTGCCTATCTTTCCTTTCCTGTATAAGCTTAAGTACCCAGAGTGGTGTTGGTGTCATGGATCCTCAGCATCAGTAAGAGAGTAGCATGGAGCCAGGGTGCTAGCTTCCTGTTGAACAATTTAGGAGAATAGTCATTTCAGTGAAAATCAGCTTATACAGTAATTGCATCCATGTTAGATTGTTTTCTTATCTCCCCACAGCTATCAGCAGTTAAACAATTTCCCCTAGGGTTTCCCTTTAAATTGTTTTGTCAATAGATCTTTTATTGCTCCATCTCCCTCTCATTTATATTTGGATTTTCAAAACAAGGGGCTTTCTTCTAAAAGTGAAACATACTTTCTCTATAGTGTCAGCTAGAACATGTATGAGTGTATCTAAGGACAGTCCTCAAACTCTTTTTTAATAAGCACATCTGTAAACCAGCCAGGGATTTTTTTTTCCAGGCAAGGAATGCAGTGAATTAGTAAAGATGTTTAATAGGCCCCTGATCATTTGTGCCACTCAGACCTGTGTGACAGTGCTTTGTAGTCATGTACTGCCTTTTCAGCAATAAGCAGAAAGCTAAGCATTTTTACTTGAACTTTGAAAACTACAGAACAAAAATGTTTTACAGGACACTTTACTTACCTTTGACCACCTCCGCTCAGCTGTCTGTACAAAGTTGTCTGGAAAAAAGGCATAGTTAGAGAATGTACTCAATGTTAGGAAATCATTTGAGCATAGTTAGAGAATGTAGGCATAGTTAGGAAATCGTTTGAGCTGGGTGGGACAAGGGCGGTTATCCTCTTCATATCGGGACTATGCGGTAACTCCATTCTTGTCTCCCCTAAATATGCTATATGATTTAAGCCTCAAGGAGATGACCACCCAAGGAGGCTGATGGCAGTGGAATAGGACCACTGCTATTTAAAATTATTTTGAATCTTTGAGTCATTTTGCAAGCAACATAAAGGTGTCATTACTTTAAGCATTTGCCTTTGTATTTTGTTAAATCAAGAAACTAACTTGGCCTGAGCACTTTTGGCTTTGCTGAGTTTTGAAGACTGACTTTTTGGCATGGCTGGCAGACTAAGTTCTACCTTGGATAGTCTGTAACTATTCAAGATCGTTAAAGGATTTTCTAATGATCATGAAGGTGGTTTAAAAGAAGGATTTGAAAAACAAGGTAGGCTTGGGAATGTAGCTTAGTGCATGCCTATGGCACATGTGAGCTCCCATGTTCAATCCCCAGAACAGCCAAAATGAAAAATGTTCAATAATGACACGCTTAGAATGTCATTGCCTGCATTCTTCCTTGAAGACACCATTAAAAGGAGAATGCTTACTTGTAGGTTAAATTCTGTAGCTGTGTGCACAGCTACACAGTGTCAAACATTTTGAAAAGAGTTAATTTGCTTTGTAATCTGTTGCTTACCTCTTGTTTAGCACACTGACTGACTTTTTCTAAGTTAAAGTAGAATCTGTTTACACAGATCACATATCTTACCAGAACAGTGTTAGGTTGAGAATCCATTTCATAGAAGCTTGAAATTCAGATCAATGAAACTCTAATTTATTTTGTAATAACTTAGGGCCAGAGGTTGGTTCTACATTCTATTTTCAGTCTTAAGACAAGAGCAAGATGATTCATATCTTAGGGCCTATCACAGGAGCTCAGTCTTAAGTGGCATCCTAATCACTTTAACACCTCTTAGCAGAGATATTTGTTTTCTTAATTTTTTTCAGGCTTTAAATAGTTATAAGTATGTTGTATGTATTATATACTGTCCGTTTGTGTGACTGTGACAAAACGCAGGAGACTAGGACCCTTATACAGAGCAGGAATTCATTTCTTACACTTCTGAGAAATGGGAAGGCCAAGAGCAGGTGCTGGCAGCTTTGCTGTCTGATGAGAGTTCCTGTTCCTGCTTCTAAGGGGATAGCTGTATCCTTCTGGATAAGGTAGAAGGATGGAAAGGGGCCGAGCCAGTCCTCTCCAGTCTTAACAAAACATAAGTTGAGGAACTGAAAATCTTCTAAAGCACAGAAGTGAGAAGGAAGTGATGGTTGAAACAGACGTCTCTTAAGTCGGGAGGAATATCCTGGCATTAGCTTCTGCTGCAGGTATGGGGTGCTGATAAATACAGACCTAAAAGCTCCATCCTACCCCTCTGCTGAAGCTCTCCTTACATGGCTCCTCTGCCACTCTGGAAACTGGACAAATAGCCTTTGGCCTCTCGGCTACTACGTTGCAGTGTGGGAGCTGCTCGATTATTATTCCTGTCTTATGCTCCCAGGAAATTCCAGGAAGCAACCAGGCAGCAGTGGGCTTTATGGTGTGTGACACAGACTGTTAGGAGACCAGGTACAGGCAGAGCCCTGGAGATAATATGTAGGTGATTGTAATTTGCCTTTTTGTTTATTTTTGTTTTAAATTGTATCCGTTCATCTTCAGTGGAAAAGAGTAGGCAACAAAAGGGTACAAGATGTCTCTTGTGGATAACAGAGCAGAGAGCCAGGCTGAGATGACCTATTAGATACAGTGAAAATGGGCTGGCTGCTTTCTGTATTAGACACCTCCTAGACCAAAGGCAGGTGGGTAGGAAAGTGACTGCTTTCTTCAGACATATTGTCTGAAACCAAGGTTGGGCAGATCTCCCTCTCAAAGTCAAAGAAATAGAGCAAATGAAAAGACATCCTTAGAAACGCTGCAGGACGAAGGAGGATTATCTCAAAAGGATATGGCATTGATTTCATAGCTTGATTGGTCATGGCTTCTTGAATACTGTACTCTATGTCAGCAGTGCTTAGTCTTCCGGGGTTTCCATGAGAAGTAGAACATTTAACTCCTTCATTGCTTTTGTAAGGCAGACATTTGGTTATTATTTTACGATTTTAAGTAATTATGAGACAATTACTTTGAAAAAGTTTTTTTTTTTTTTTGCAAATTAATCAATCTGATTTCACAAGAGCACTACATGATCTTAATCATTGAGCCCTCTTTCCAGCCCTCATGAGAATGTATTGACTTAAGATTGTGCTACTTAATAAGTGTTATTCTGAAAACAATTCCTCTTCATATTTTATTTTTGAGGTTTTAGTTTAAAACATATAGAAGGCATACAAATTTCTGGCATTGCTAATTGAAAAGAGGAAAATAGTGTATTTTCTGATGGCTAGATTAATAGAATTGTAAACAATTTTAATACATTTAGTGGCACATAGTCATCAAAACAGAATGTTATGAAACCCAGACTTTGTGCTATAATGGTGTCTCTAGAAAGTCAGTCGCCGGAGCATGTTTTTTGAGGCAAATGAGATCAGCTTCTTTTGGTGACATTTGCTAACTTTATTCTGGTGATGCCAACAAATGATGGTAATAGAATACTTTGAGCAGACTAAGGCCAGAATGACTTTGGTTTTGTCTGGCATGTGCTTGCTTGCCGATGCATTCATTAACTGTACATCCCAGCTGTCATATGGGACAGTCAGCCCTCTGTTTCCGTGAGTTTCATACCTTTAGATCCATCCAGAGTATTAGGGGGGGAGTATCTGTTCTGAACTGGTCCAGACTTTTTCTCGTCATTATTTACTGAAGCTATATAGTCTATATAGTTAGACAGTTGTTCACATAACATTTATATTGTTTCAGTATTATAGGGAACCTATAGACAATTTATCACATACAAGAGAATACATGTAGATTATACATAAATGTGATGGCATGCAGAGTGAATTGAGCTTCTTAGTGTTTTGGTACCTGCTGGGGGACCTGGAATTACTTTCCTTCAGATAACAAAAGGTGAAACCATTAGGGAGTTTGCAGTTCAACAGAAAGAGCAAGCATGGAAACCGCAGTTGGCAGTGTGATCAGTGTTTAGAAAAGAAACCAGAAAAGGCATTTGGAGAAGATAGGAGAAAGTCACAGGTAGGTTTAGGAAGATCTGGTCCCTGAAAGAAAGGGACATGTGAGCAGACTAAGGTCAGGATGACTGTGGTTTTTGTCCTGAAGCCTATGATAGCATTCCAGAGTATAAGCCTTCCAGGGACCCAGGGATTGCAGGGAAAGCCGGAGGTGGACTGGAAGGGTGGACAGAAAGCTAAATTGCTGGGCTGCAGAGCAGGTGGCTGCCAATCAGGGGCAGCTCCTACCTGGTCAGCAGAGAACTGGGGAGTCTCTGGAAGAGAAAAGAATATAATATGTTTTGCATCTTAAAGAAGGACACCATGTTCAGTGTGGAGAATTAAAATGCTTCAGATTTCATACAACAAAGCTTTGATGACTACAGCCATAATTTCTGACCCAGCACTTATGAGCTTGCACATTTTATGGGCCGAAGTATCCTCTTTGATCTGACAAGGAGGCATGTACTCCACTGTACCTCTTTGAAAGTTCTAACATGGAAGCTCTGACCTCTGTCCACCTGAATCCCTACCCCTCCTTTCTTCCCTTTCCCTCAGGACTCTGAAAATCCTTTTACTGAAGTTTTCAGGTCAAACCCTGAGAATGGCGGTTATGATTCTGAGTGACTTCATCTGTCATTGGACTTAGCCTTTCTCATAGCAGTTAACAGAAGTAAAAAAAATCTAGATATTATGATATGAACAAGTAAACTACAAATAAAGGTGTTTTAGACATTTGATTAAATACCATCAAGATGCACAGATTAATTTAGAATAAAGGAAGAGAGAGCCCTGGGAGCTAAAAACAAGAAATAGGGGAAATGGCTTATAGGACATAGATCACATGACATTAAATCTACCTAGACGTGGGCATGGGGTTGTGTAAGGACTTGCATTTTGCTGCTGATGTCTACAAGAGAAGCAGCCTCTGATACCCATGATGCTGAGACTCCTAAGTGAAGCCAAAACCAGGAGGGAACATTCTCACTTGAACAGTGGATTAGGGATAAAAAAGTAATCAACAGACCAAGGGGGATTATAAAGAAGTCTGTGTTGACCTAGTTTCCAAGTAGAAGTTGAGAGAACATCTCATCTGAATACTCTGTTTATCAAGTTTGCTTTAAAACCTCTTGTATAAAATTTAAATCTCACCTAAAAAAGAATGAGTTCTGAATCTATCACCCATCTTTAAGTTATTATTCTTCCATTTCTCTTTTCTACTGTATATAATTTGCTTCTATATTATTTACTTTGGTCAGAGAAATACTTTACTATTTACTTCCAGTCTCAGGATCTTTAAAGTTCATAGTTACAGTGTTGTATGTTATCCTCAATACGATTAACAGTTTTTATTACCATCCACCATATAGATTATATATGATAGTCTCCATTCTAATATCTATTTTAGAGTGTATTTGTTTGATTAAATTATAACAAATGTAGTCACTGAATTTGATGGCTCTCTTTTCCCCATCTCTTGATTCTTTTTATTCATGTATTATGAATTTAAATATAATAACTACAAATATTTTTGGAATGCAAAGTGATAAAGTGACAGTTCTGTGTATTGTAGATGACAAGCAGTATGTATAGTTGTAAATACTATATATATCTCAAGTTTCTCTTGCCTTTTGAAAATGTATTCATTGAGGAAAAAAATCTCAACTCTTCATCTTTTACCTTTTTCTACATTCTGAATATTGGTAGTGTCATTTAACACCTTCCTATGTTCATCAAATGGCAGGCAAAGTAGTTCACATGCATGTGCACATGCTTGAGGAAGCTTGGATTTCTATCACCTTTAATTTTTAAGGGTTTCTCATGAGTGCTGCTGACATTTGCCTGTTGCACAGGCCAGGAGGCATATGAGGGTTGATTTTTATGGCCAAACTGTATCTCTTCATTGGATATCCAGCTCCTGTTAGGTTAGAACATGACTAAACTTGGAAAAAGGACCTTTCAAAAGGTGATCGCATTGAGGTTTGTTTTATGGAATAGCCCTATTCAAGTCCAGTGTCTCTGTAGAGAAAAGTTGTGAAATTACACAGCTAAGTCCATGTGACATCAGACAGACATTAGTCTGTCTCCTGGGTGAGAGCAAATGAAATTACGTTTGCTATATTTGCCTCTCCTTTCATTGCCCAAAGAAAACATTGGTGGTAGTTGTCTCAACTCAGCAACATATGCTGTTCACTGTGTATCGACATCTTGTTCTATTGCAAGGTACTAAACAGACTCGGTACTGCGTATGTTCATTTGTTTTGAGTTATGGGCAGAAGGAACAGCAGTGTATTAGATGGCAGTGCAGGGATGCAGCAAGCATTGACCAGCAGAGGAGGGAACAGATGATCTGCTCAAAGCCAGTGTGAGCAGTAGCAGTGCTAGGAGCCCTACACACTCTTGGGAGGACAGTGAATTAATAAGGAAACAAGCTCAGGTTTCCTGCCTTGCCAGTTAGTCTTTGGTCTACTTTTTAAAGAAGGCTCCATTATCTACAAATACCTTCAGTAGCCAAAAGTCTTTTGTTCTGTGTATCAATAATAATAATAATAATAATAATAATAATAATAATAATAATGTCTCTTTACAATTATCCCCTTTCGTCCAAGAAGAGAAGTGCTAAGGCCGGATTAGTGATTATCTGTGCCTCTGTATTCTCTCCTGATTCTCTTTGGTCCATTAGGGATAATCTACTCATCGAGTGTAAGTGTGGCAAGTTTCAAATAGCTATTAGCATAAACCCATGCATCCTGTCACTTCTGTATCCTTCATATAAAGTGAATGGGTTTTAGTATAGCCCTTATCTCTCTGAAAAATCGCCTGATGGGTGTGTGTGTGTGTGTGTGTGTGTGTGTGTGTGGTATTGGAGGTTCCATCTCATTTCATACTTGGATGTCTCCCTGTGAGAGTCTTTAAATTCTTTGCCTACTATCTCAACTATCTTACAACCTGTATTACCTTTGTATGCTTTCAGAGTACACATCTTGGATATTCTTTTTATTCTTTGACAAGGTGATAGTTGCTGAGGAAATCTGTATTGGATTATCCATTTTCAGATTTTTGAGGAACCTCCATATTGATTTCTATTGGGGTAGCACCAGTTTGCACTCCCACCAGCAATGAAGGAGAGTTCTTTCTCCGAATCACTGCGTGAATGTACTGTCTTTGTTTCTTGATCTCGTCCATTCTGACTTGAGAATGTGCTGCAACTGTGTGCAGAATAGTGCTTCATCTTAGAGATTTAGGCATGCAATATTTTGTTAATTCACAGAAAAGAAATTTAAGAATTCAAAGATACACAGTTTGCTTTCTGAGATATTTGTTGTCTTCCTATGTATGTGACTCTAAATTTAATATATGTTAATACTAGATTTTCCTCAACTTTTAAAAATTTGAAACAGTTATCATCAAAAACTAATATTGACAGCAATAAATGTATTCATTAAAACAAACTTAAGATATCATATGGTGATGTTATACTTTGCATGAGAAATGTCCCCCACAGGCCTACATATGTACCCAGATGGTGGTGCGATCTGGAGAGGTCTGGAGAGGTAGTGGACATTCAGGGGGTGGGGCATAGCTGGAGTGCACATAAATACAGTATATACACATTAGTTTCAAAGGCATATTTCAGTACCTCATCAATTTTGCCCATAATTTGTACACCATACTTTCCCTACAAAATATAGTCTTTGAAATGTGAGAATGTGGTCCATACTCACCTAGTGGTTTCACTCCTCTTTGAGGTCCACTTCTTTTCCCAGAAAGTAATAGCAGCTGAAGTGGATAAAACTAATCCAGGTGTGGAACTTGGCAGATGTAGCCTTTCAGTGAAATCTTACAATCCCTAAAGGTGTCACCTTATTCTAAAAACAGCAGGGGGCTTTCAAGACTTAAGTGCCCAAGCTGCAGTGGAGCTGTTCACTATTGAGAAGTAGGCAACTTCAGCTGAAGCTGATATAGTCTAAGACCCTGTTGGACAGAGTAGGAAATTTGTGAAAGTATCAAGTTCATATAATTTTTTCTCATTGTCTTGGTTTCCTTTCTTGTTGCAGTGATAAAACATCCCAACAAAAGCGACTCAAAGGAGAAAGGGTTTATTTTGGTCCACAATTTCTGAGAGAGGCAAGGAAGACATGACAGGGAAGACATGACAGGGAAGACATGACATGGAAGGCATGGCAGGGAAGGCATGGCAGGGAAGGCATGGCAGGGAAGGCATGGCAGGGAAGACAAGGCAAGAAGACATAACAGGGAAGGCGTAACAGGTGCCTGGAAGCGTGTAGCAGCAGGAGCATGAGGCTGGCTGATCACACTGCATCCACATTTGGAAAGCAAAGTGACACCGGGAAGTGGGGTCATACTATATAGCCTTTAGTTCTCGTCCTAGTGACTCACTTCAAGGATCACCTCTTAGAAAGTTTCCACAGCCTTCCCAGACCACTCCATCAGCATTACCAAGTGGTTAGCACATAAGCCCGTTAGGGAAACTTCATATTCAAAGCACCACACTCGCTAAAGTTAGCTTGTGGATTGTATAGTGCCTAAGAACTGACGAATCCCAGGAAGACAGATACGCAAAGGATAGGCACGGAATAGGAGCTCTGCGGAAATATGGTAGACTGGGTATTTTTTTCCTAACAGAGGTGGGGGGTACTTTCTAAGAAGGCAGTTTTGAATGTGAATATTCAAGAACCGTTAAGACTGACTTCATCAGTTTCAAACCCAGAAGTGTTTAAGGCCAACAATTACTAAAGAAGATTGAAGTCTCTGTAATTCAGGATTTAGACACTTTTAGAGTTAATAAATTAGAGGCTTTAGTCACTGCAGGTCCTGTGCCTAGAATTGTAAAACTGGCAGTTTGGAAATAGCCCAATTCTTTCTCCTATCTCTGCAGAAGTATTTGATATCTTTGACTTAGTGAATGCCAATGTAAAAGGGAGCTTAAGTAACAAGCCAGCTTATACTAAATAATTCATGTGCTAAACTATTTATTGAACTAAGTAGGAGCCATAAAGTCCAAAAGAGCCTAGACATAACTAAGAAGTTACCTCCAGTTCTATCTAGTATGTCAATTTCAGTTTTGTTAATTCTTTGTTATAAATTACTGAGGTTGGAGTGCTCTGCACTGCAGTTGTTCTGGAGCCAAAACAGACACCAGGGTTCAAGAGCAGGAGCATGGGCTGACATCTTACTAATTTTACAAAATGACCTTATAGGTATAGCCCATTCCCAGCAGAATTATTATGCATGGTGTTCTGTCCAGAAAGCAGCCACTGGTTCAGAAGCCTGTTTTTGCAAAGCAGTTGTGGACTGCTACTTAAATTCTTGCATCCTGTATAGTGAGATCTCACTAGCATTAAAAAATGATGCTTCATAATATCTTCAGAGTAGATACTTTCTCTCATTTCAGGGAGACCTTCCAATCATACAACTTTTAGGAGATTGAATAACCTACAGAATAATGCCTACAAATATATCATAGTGCTTGTAAGCAAAGATATATATATATTGATCTGCTTAAAAATAAAAATTGGTTAGCCATGGTTGTGTGCATTTGGAGTCCTAGCTACATTGAGACTAAGGCAGGAGGCTTGCTTGAGTCTAGAAGTTCAAAATCAGCATGAGCTTGACAGCAAAACAAAGAATGAAAGAAAACCCTCAAAACCCAACAAGGAAAGATAGAAATGGTGTTGCTCTGCAGGACTCTGAGCTGAACAAGTCCCATAACCATTTTGCTTCTAAGTTGCTATGCTTTAACTTTTTATACATATTTACCAATTTCACCTCATTTGATTTCAGTCTTAGTTTTAAAGAAATATATGGGTAATAAGGAAATCCCAAGTTTCTTCATATGGAACTATACCTGAGCCAAGACTGATGTTTTTCCACAGAGGGAAATAACAGTCAAAGGTAGACAAAGACTTGAGCTTCTTTATGGGGGTTGTAATTGCCGTGTTCAGTGTTACAGAAAATTACATCCTAAGCTGTTCCTAATGTTTCTTTCACAGGGACTTATTTGTCCTCCTTAAACATTTTGAGGGATATAATCAGGCAAGGGAATTTGCATAGACGACATTTTGAAGAGATCTACTTTGTATTAAGTATCAGTTCTCAAGTTGTATTGCTAAGACCCCGGTTAAGAAATGAGGTAATGTTAAGGCGTGGTTTGCCTTTCTCTCCACTGCAGTTCTCACTGGAGACACAAAGGCAGTGGTTGGTAAATAGAACCACAGGCTTGCCTGCCGGTAGTCCTTTCATTCTCCACCGCCCTAGACGTGCAGTGAGTTATGGTTTACTGCTGGCTTCATTTTATCTTTAATCCTAAATATTTTTGTGGTAAAAAAAAGGTAGGAAGAACTTGAAGTCTACTGAAAGCTAAGCAGACACCCCGTGTTTCCATTGTAAGTGACTGTGCAGCCTGCCCAGTGTGAAATGTGTTTACTAAGATGACTGGTGGCCTGCCCAGTGTGAAACATGTTTACTAAGATGACTGGCGGGCTGCACATGTTCAGATAGGAACATTTTTCATACTTGTCACATGTCTCAAAATTTGATCGTTTAAGTTAAAATGAAAACTTTGGACAATCACTCTGACCTCACAAGCTTTACCATTGTCCTGTAATCAAAGATTATTCTCACTGAGGTTGATGGCGATGCTTGTTTCGGTATTATGCCACTGACGTGTTCAGCGTTTGAGAGCTGTAACTCTTGGAACAATGTTTCCAAAATGTGCAATTACATTCAAGAAGCATCAACCACTATAGCAGCATCAGGACAGGCAGTGACGTAGTAAGCAGGTGCCAGTGTATGTGTGAGTATGGGTACTGTGCATTAAGAAAACCATAAGGCTGTGTGGACTGCTACCCACAATCTTTGGACAGGATATTCACATAGTTCCCTGACTTGCTTAAGCCAGTACTATAGTGTCTCAGTTACTGAGCTGGAGGAGTTTGTGTCCAACACATAAATTGTTCAAGACTGTTCAAAGGACTACCCACTTTGTTAATTAGTTGGGCTTCAGTGTCTCGTCCTTCCTTTTAACATACGTTATTGGCCAGAAGCCATCTCAGTTTTATAAACAGATTGCTAGCAGATAACCATCTGTTGCTTCCCCTTTCAAGTTCAGATAAGTATAAACACAGCTAGACATCTTTCTCTTATGCCCCTCTTCTCCATAGCTGAAGAACTTCACTTTAGTTCAGCCATAATTAATAATTAACCATGGAAACAGAAGTGTAAGGAGCCATGTAGTATGGCCTAGTGTATTTCTCAATCCTCACCAGAGATTTTTTTTTTCTTCAGTAGCAGATCAAAAACTGATCAGATTGAGAAGAATTAAAGAACATGGAATGGTCAGCCATAAATGGGACTTATATTGCACCCTCATTCCTAAGGGTTCATTACAGAAGAGGAGAGTGAAAGATTGTAAGAGCCAGGGCTGGTGTATAACAAGGAAACAGTGGCTTCCAGATGTAGTAGGGCCTTTGTACATATGAATCCATAGCAGCTGTGACCCCAGCATCCACAAGCCCAAGCCAGACTAAACTCCAGCCTGGAAAGGTAAGGTAGAAATGAGTTCCTACCCCTAGCAACAGAGCTAAAGGCAACTGATTGATAGCTGCTAGGAGAGGGGTGGTCCCTGATAGGTCAAGCACGCTTCAGTGGAAGGCCACATATACAAAGGTATATTGGCAAGCACAAATGGGATCGGGTGCAGAGAAAGCAACACAAAACCACACAGACACAAAGGTGAGTGAGTAAGGAATGGGGCATCGATCTGGGACACTTGGGGACGAAGATCAGAACTTAAATATAGGTTTCCTATAACTTGACACTTCAGATCAGCGTGCTTGTATTATTTATTGAACAGATCATCCGTTTCCATGAAGAGATAAAGGGAATGAGAGGAGCTCTCATCTGTGCATTGTTTGTCTGATTTCAGTAAATGTTTGTTGTGAGTTTCTTAAGTCAGATACTTCATTTGCTTATGTGACTGGAATGAGTAGAGTATGCCTTTTAGTAACTCGAATTGCTAAGAAAAACAGAACTCAGAACTTGACTGCTTCTGTGGAGATACGTACTGAAAGGAGAGAAACTGAATATCCCTAGAGTCCACCTGCCATATTTAAAATTGACTTCATCCTTAAAGGATAAGAGCTATTGGCTCAAAGATGCCATAAGGAATGAAAATGCTGTACCAGAAAGAGGCTAGGAGTTAGAAAGCGTTGTTTCTAGGGAACTATGCAAGAATCTGTATTCAAAAACCCATGCAGCCGAAATTATGGGAAGGACAGTAAGAATTACATAACTGTGTCAAAAGAGTTCATTGATAAAAACATGTTGACTATAATTTTGACTGTATAGTTTTTGCAGTAATTTTTAATATTTAAAAATAATTTTAAATTGCAGCTTTAATTGCAAATTATAGAGTCAGAGAGAGGGGAGGTAGACCAGAAGTCCTATGCAAGGAACTCCTGGCAAATGTACTGCTAGAAGAGTTGTGGCCAGCCTTTGAACATTGTGACATGATCATCTTCAAAGTGTACTCCAGAACTGTGTAAGCCAGTAACAAAAGAACAAAAATCAAACCAAAACAAAACTTGTGAAAATAGTCTCACAGTGTTTATAATTTAGTGTTGGCCCTCATTCATCGCCACATGTGGTTCCATGTGGCTCACAGGTAAAAGGATGGACATATGTACAGCATCCTAGTTGTCATGTTTTGCCCGTTATGTTTAGCTTTTTGTAACCTTACCACATGTATAGATAGGTTCCATGTGACCAGTCACACTCAGATACTAAAGAACTCTGTCAAAAGGAAGCTTTGTGCTACCAAAAGAGCCTGTTATAGTTGGGCTTTGTTTGGCTTTTCTTTTACTTTACACATAGTAGGGCCTTAGCCATTCTATTTCTCTGAAGAGACACCATGACCAAGGCAAGTTGTAAGAGAAAGCATTTAAATGGGAGCTTGCTTACAGTTTCAGAGGATGAGTGTATAGTCATCATGGAAGGAGATGTGTGGCCTCTGCATACACAGCACTGGAGCAGTAGGTGAGAGCTTAAATCTCATCCACAAGATGGGGCAGACTAGGGAGAAGGAGACTGGGCTTGGCATGGGCTCTGGAAACCTCAGAGCCCAGCCCCAGAGATATACGTCCTCCAAGGCAGTGTCTCCTAACCCTTCCTAAACAGCCAACCAACTCAGAACCAGACATTGAAATCTCTGAGCCCGTAGGGTTCTTTCTCATTCACCACTGTCAGTGTCTTCAGTCTGTAACAGATTATCTACTGAGCATCTTAAATACTTTCTATACCTTACCTAGAACATCAGAACCTCTTTGGTTGTGGCACACTGACAAACAGTTTAATACATTCTGCTTACATCATACCTAAGGAGGTGACACTGCTATCTTAGTGATGAGAAAAGAGACAGCTCTTCGAAATCCGGGAGTGAGAGATAGAATAGTGCTGCCCAGCAAGACCATGCTCCCAGATGTATCAGTGAAGCCACACTAAAGTGTAACAGAGCATGCTGGGAGGGATGATTCATCTCTGGTGAACTGCTCACCATGACAACATGGACTTGGGTTTGGATCCCCATTACTCATGGGAAAGGCCAGACATGGTGGTATATGTTTGTAATCCCAGCCCTGAGGAGACAGAGGCAAAGAAGCTCCTGGGGGTGGGGGTGGGGCATTTCTGGCTTGTCAGTCTAGCCTAGTCAGTGAGCTCAGAGAGAGATTGTCTCAAAAAAAAAAAAAAAGACATTTTATTAGGTAAAGGACACCTCTCTTTAAGACTGACAACCTGAGTTAAGTTCCTTAAAGCCACAAGCCACATATGATATATAGAGAGAACTGACAATATAGAGTTTTTCTTTGACCTCAATATGTATGCTTTGGTACACACATGCCCACACACATATGCACATGATAAATAAATACTGCCTTAAAAAATTGGGCAATGTGCAATAGAGAAGAACATCCGATATTGACCTGTGGCCTCTACATGCTCATACATATATGAACATGTGCATAAACATGCATATACCATACTGCATATACTACACACACAACTATGCATTCCAAATAGAGAGGAAAAAGCAGGTAAAATTAACTTTATACAATACTGTACTAATATATTAAATTTTGATTATATAGTTAACATACATTTTAAAATATATTTCTCATTATTTTTTACCAAGTCTTCAAAATCTATTATATGTTTTTACACAGTCTAGATTGCCTACATTTCAAGTACCATGTAACCACATCTGATTAAGTAATTATAGATTTGCACATATTTATTCTTAATGAACTGCCAGGACAAACATTTCTTCTAGAGCAAAGTCTAAAAAGATGTTCATGCAACATCTGTACATTGGAAATACTGGCCTAGATCTTTGGAACAAGATCAAAATGAGATCTATAGATATAAAAATCATTTATAAGGATGAGTTGTCACAGTGTAGTCTTCAGTAGTTGTCACTGAGGACTTACTGAAATCTCCTATTGACCTTTATTTGTATGTCACTACAACTTAAGAGGACATGGACGACTATCTGAGAGGGACCTGAGTATCTGGATTTGGGGACATATAAATGTACATGGATACTTTCAGACTTGATTCTGGTGTGAGGCTTCCCTGAGAAGAGAATTACAGGGTAAAAGAGTTGGGGGTGGAGGAGTTTAAGGATATCCAGGGGAAAGAGAAACACTCGGGGAGTTAGGCAAGGTGGGGATTATTCCAACAATGCAGAAACAAAATGGGGAGCTTTTACAGATCATATTCCTTATCATTGGTGGTTTCAGTAAAGTGATCAATGGCTCTCGTGGGTTCTGAAGATGAGTCAGTTGACAAAGGCAGAACTATGGCCTGATGGCTGGAAGATCAAAGCTGGTTAAATGGCAGAGAGTTGGTGAGCCTGCTCGCCAGGGGTGTGTTTTGTAGTTCTTTTCTATGTCTTTGAAAAGTCTCTCTACTTAGCCTAGGCTGGTCTAGCGCTCACCATGTGGCTTAGACTGTCCTCAGCCCCCCAAACCCCATCTGCCTCAGCTTCCCAAGTGGCAGGATTATGAGAATTTCCCATCATGCATAACTATTACAATTAAATCCTTTCTACTCCCATATTAAAGTTCTATAGGTTCTGACTTATAGCTGATGAAGTTTAGCCAATTACATTTATACATACATATTCATTTTAGTTTTAACAATACTTCAGAATTAGAGGTTTTACCTATCTCCAGCTCTTTGTTCTTTGAAGAGTAAGTTAGAACTTCCATGAGTAAGGCTTGGTGCATTATTCCTTAAGGCTCCTTAAGCACTTTTGATGTACTAAGGATGAGACCTGCTAATAATGTGTTTATAGCACAGGGGCACCACCAAGACAAGATAGGACTATTCATCTTCATGTTCTCAGAGTCCAGCATATGTAAGCTTTCAGTAAATATTGTATGAATAGATCTAAAAGCATTAATGGGAAAACCTTCAAGTTTTAAAGATAGACTCACAGTTGATGGAGCTATTTTGAACTCACCATTTGCATTATCATAGTAAACTGTTTCACTGAGCTTGTTCAAAGTCCCTGCAGTCTGATAGAGACCATCATGACCTTATTTATTTTCTTTTTGTTAATTGAAAATAGATTCTCATATAATATATCCCGACCACAGTTTTCTGTCCCTCCAGTTCTCTCAGCTTCCCACCACCCAGACCTCACCTCTACCCCAGAACTACTTCCCATCTGTTTCCTTTCAGAAAAGAGCAGGCCTCCAAGAAACCAATAGACAACAGCCACACATGACAAAAAAAGATACAAAAGACAAGGCAAAAGCCCTTATACTGAGGCTGGACAAGGCAACCCAATAGGAGAAAAACAGTTCAAGAGCAGGCAAAAGGGTCAGCCACTCCCACTGTCAGGATGTCCACACATATAACAAGCTAACAGCCATAACATAGATTCTGAGGCCCCGGTATAGACCCTTCTAGGCCCCATGCTTGCCACCTCAGTCTCTGTGAGCCCATTTAAGCCCGGCTTAGTTGATTTGGTTGGCCTTGATTTCCTTTTGACCACCACTTTAAAATAAGCCCCTCTGCCAATGGGCAAAGAGACACTTTGCCCCTCCCTGACTAGATCACATGTGAGAACAGCCCCTACACTTCACCTGGGCAACACAGAAAAGCTGCCCTAATGGCAAAGGCACAAGGTGAGCCAGCCTGAGGATGTGAGGATGGGAGAGTTGACCCAGCCCCTTGCAGGCTGCAGCACTTGGGAAATTAGGCCCTGACTTTTGACTGGGCAGCACAGTAGAGCTGGCATGGGTACAGATGAACTGGCCTGGAGGGCATGAGAGCAGAACTGACCCTGCCCACATCAGCACTGGGTGGCCTAGCCAGAGCAGTGCTGAAGAGCTCATCTGGTGGTGCAGATACAGGAGAGCCAACATGCTGACCACCTCAGGACCACCCAGGCCCAGATCTAGGGCTCTGAGTTGGCCCAACCCAAAATTCTGTATCATCTATCTGCAAATGGTTGGGATGGGTGAAAGGGCTAGTCTTGCTGATCCAAAGCTGCAGGATCTGCATGACAGGCCAACAACAGGGTAACCAGGAAGAGTCCCTGTGAGGATCCAAAGATGGTGTCACAAACGCCAGAGTCCTTGATTGACCCAGACCAATGACTCATTGCATTGAACATTTGCAGTGAAGATGGGAGGACAGAGGGACAGACTGTGGGACACACTGTGACATACGACAGCTTCTTTGATGAGATGTTTTTCTGTGCTGTATTTTGGTTTGTATATGTGTGTTTTATTTGGGGGAACAGATACAGTAGCAAAGGGGAAGATATGAGGGGATGGGGAGATGAGCAGGACTGGGTGCATAAGGTAAACTCACAAAGAATCAATAAAAAGTTAAAATTACACTTAAATTTCACTAAAAAGTAAAGCATGAATACTTAAGTTTTAATCCTTTACATACACTTTTTTGACTATCTATTTTGATCATTTCCCCATATCCCGTTTCATCCCAGATCCTTCCCACTTCCATACTCACCCAATTTTATGATCAATTTTTGGTCTTTTTCAAAAAAGTCAAACAAACAAAAAAAGAAAGAAACAAAAACAAAAAAGCCACAAAACAACCCCACAAAAATGAAAATCAAAATGAACACTTTATAATTCCTTGCCGTGATTCTTTTTGGAAAAGAAGTTACATTTATTTGTTTACGTGTCTTATGTGTATAAAGGGAGGATTCACCTGCCACAGCACCTTTGTGGAGGACAGAGGACAACTTGCAGGAGTTGCTTCTCTCCTACCATGTAGGTCTGCTGGATCAAATCGGTCTTCAGGGCGGGCAGCAATCGTTTCTACCCTCCTAGCAATCCTCTTGTGATTCTTAAAAGCACTGCAATGACTTCATAGATTTTTTTGCTTGAGCTCTGGCCTTTAAAAAATCAGTAATAAGAGACATAAAGCATTCTAGAAAGAAAATAAGCTTGTAGCCACTGCATAATGCATTATCATAATCAGAATTAAATGGAAGTTTCTATGTTAGACTTTTTATAAAGCACTCCTTGCCTTGGACACAGTCACTAGCAGTCACCCACCGTTGAGGTCATTCCAAAAGCTGCAGCAGGGCTCTTTCACAAAGCAGGACCTGTCCATGGCCTATGTTGTAATTCCATAGAACATAGAACATTCCAGACTCCTGGCTACACTGCACTGTTGACAGCATCAGTTTGGGACCTCACAGAATGCTACAGCTTACACTCAGAATCTGCAATGTGTGAAAAGTGTGTTGTTTTCTATGACAGAAAAGGCATGTGCCCTCGAGTGCTCTGGGAAAGGAATTTATCTATGGAAAACTAAGGAATTCTGGTTCACAGGACCAAATTTTTAGGTATTTTGGTTATTACCAAAAATACCCTTATCAGTGCTGGGGACGTTGAAATTTCCCACATAGGTTTTGTCCTGCCATGGAGCCCTGCAGCTGGCTGTGTCACAGAGGCCCCAGACACTGATATTTATCTGGTGAGGACACAGGGTAAAGGAGCTAGGCGTCTAGCACCACAGTAGGAGATGCTTCTTCTATCTCTACACGTAACTGCTGCTGTAGGGATTTGGAAGTCAAACTCCTCCATTGGCTCTTATTCTAACAATCATTATTGTTCCCGCAGATGAAAAGAAGCGAAGAGTCAACAAGTACGCAGAGCCCCGAGGAGCAAATAGGCACCCTTCATTGTTGGAGATGTAGAAAATGCATTGCAAGCTCTGGTTGCTTCATGAGTCCTCTTGAGACTCGCGTGGTTGAGGTGAGGTTTGTTGACTTCAAGAGTTTTAGACTGTACAAGCATTGGAGGCACACCTGTCCGTGCACACTACCCTGCCACACCCGAGCATATGACAAATACCTTTTAAGATCTGGCACACTTCAGAAGTTGAAAACTTGAAACTTTTCATGCCAACATATTTTTGGATATAATTTGTATAGAATAAAACTTGCATACAGCTTGATAAATTTAATTAATTCTAATATGCATCAGTTCAGGATAAACAGCATTCCGATGACCAGAGAGAGTCTGTTTTGCCCTCTTTCATACAAGGCTCTCCCACTCCAAGGGCACCACTGCAGAGCTGTCCCTGTTGGCTGACGTCACCCATCTCTGTCTCCTTTCAAATGAAATAAAATCGCATGCATTCCTTTTGCCATGTATCTGCCCCAGTGTCAGATTTTACAGTTTCACTTGTATACTGTGTGCAGTAGTTTGCTGAATTCTGTGTCATTTATGAGTGTGACAATCACTGCTGTTTCCTGCTGAGGTACCTCAGTACTTACGCATTTTCAATGACCTGTGCTTATTGTCGTCTTAGGCTATAGAAATTTGTGTAAAGCCCTCTCTCTAATTTTGTCATTTTTGGGATGTATTTGGAGATGAGTTTGTTAGTCACATGGCAGATATGCATTACGTTTTTAAGAAATTGCTAACAGTCTTCCTAAGTGAGCATTGCAGTCTCAGCGCATGAGGATTCCAGTTGCTCTCCTGCTTTCATGTTTGCAGTCTGTCCATTCAGGCCAAGAGCAGTGGCATAGCGTTAGAATCAGCTTTGTATTTTTCTGGCAACTAATGATGGGGGGGGGTACCTTTCCATTGCTAATTGATTCAGAGCCATTCAATAGTCAAGTTGTTTATATTTACATTATTTGTATTTCTATCATTTATTCTTCAGAGTAGCCCTCTGAGGAAGATACTCTGTTACCTCTGCCTCAAGTATAAGGAGACTGAGACACCAAGGGTAAATGATCTTGCTTGAGTCTACAATGTGTCTAGGCAGTGAGCATGGACAGCTCCAGGAAACACTGGGACACAACGGAGAGGGGAGTGATGCACAGTGCAGACCAGGCTCTAACGCATTGGAGCTTTAAGGTTTACAACAGACCTGACCCGTGTAGCTTAGTCTGATACGTGTCGGCGTAGGAGTTGGGGCAGGCTAGTACCTGCACTGGAGCCTGCATCAGTGCCTAGGCAAGACGGCTTCCTAGAAGAGAGACTGTGAAATATATATATGTATGTATGGATTTACATTTCTGCTTTACTATTTACTATTTAATTTTTAAATATCATAAAAATATTAGATACTAGTCAATTAAAGAAGTGTTCAATTATTATCTGTAGAATTGGCAAAAGGAAACGTGTAGGGCCTGGTAAGAGTGGGAGATTGGCAAAATGCTAGGCTTATCTGCAAGAAAAAGGCTTTTCTCAGGAACTGAGCCAGAGAAGGCAGTGCAGGACAAAGAGCATGGAGATCTTCAGCAGCAGTGTGTTCTGAGTTCCTGAGCTGTGTCCACAGAACATTTGGTGCTCAGGGTAAAAGGAGGGCTTATCAAGACGAGAAGCTGGAAAGATGGGCAGGTGCCAGTATTTACCTCAAACTAGAAACTCTGATCTGTGTCAGAGAAGAGAATTCTCGGATAGGGTGTGGCTGTCATGGCCTTTGAATTCTGAAAGGATCGTGGTCATAGTTTGAAGAGTAGAGAGCACGGGGGAGGTTTCTCCTGAGCTTGCTCTTGCTTTCTCCCTCTCCCTTGGCCCACCCTCCAGATCTCTTAATTACAGCTTTTCATTCTTGAAAAAAACCTTTTCAGGATACACATGAATATGAGAAAACCAAACAAAAAACAAAAAAACAAAAACCCCAAAAGACAAGGAATCCAAAAAGTTGGGGTCTTTTAAATGTGGAACTCTTTAAATATTTAATTGAAAACAAATAACAATGCTAAGTGGTAGTTTTGTGATAGAGTTTGTCCCTGGGTGTGCACAGATGCAGTAGTTAAATGATTTTAGTTTCTTATTTCTAATAAATTTGCTGATATACTGTTATTGATTACACTTGAATATTAAGTTTTAAACATCTGTCAGAATATTATTTAGTGATAGTAAATCATCTATATTTAAACATTCAAACCATAGAGTGTTATTTAAAAAATTAAGTCCCATACAAAGGAGAAAATTAATACACATCTTGTATGGACAGCTGAAGCCATTCCATGTTCAGAAAGTAAACTGTAAGAGAGGTGCACTAGTGCCCCCTGCTGCTTGAATAAATTATTTTATTTACAAACATTGTGTAACTATCTTCCTGCAGCTCAGTGTGAAATTAGCTTCCTTGTGTGTTTGTTTTCTCCCCTCTACCCTGTCACATCATCTCACTGGACATAATCTCCCTAGTAAGGTTTCAAATCTTAGTGAAAGAGCCTTGTCTAGCGTGTAAGGTCCTCATTGGCAAGGAGATGACCTGCTATGCTGTTAGAAAGGCTTTCAGTTCCCCTGGTCAGGATGCTTCAGAGTCTGTTATTCTTTTAAGTTTATTATGTAGTTGCTTAGAGTACAGACTTGTGGTCTTCGTTATCATACATGCACACAGCACCGAGCTTTTCCTGTATTTGCCCCACCATTGTGCTTCTGACCTTTCCCCTCTCTAGTTAACTTTACCTCCTGAAAATAGTCTTCATTCAGCTTCCATGTCACAGAAGAATATACATGTGCCTGTATGGGCATATGTGCACACACATACACAGATAAACAGACACGTGTACACAAATATATACATACACACATGTATGTACAGAAGGACATACGTGCACACACACAGACATAGACACACATGCACACACTCATGTACATACACAAACACACACACACACACACACACACACACACACATATATATATATATATATATATACATACTCCTAGATTTGTTCCTCTAGCTTGTAAGAATACCTGTTTAGACAAACACGTTTGGTTTATATTAATAGTTCTGAAATAAAAGTGGTTTTATTGGGATATCACAAAGCAGAAATACCTAATGTAACTTTCTTTCCAAATCTACATTTCCATATGTACTAGTCTGTTGTTTTGGTTAATTTAAAAGTAAGTTTAGGTTTGCTTTTGTGCGAGTTGGAGAAAATGTCAATTCTATAAATGTACTCAGGTGGGAGATACGGTGCATGGTCCTAGAACCTGTACCTGCTACAGGATGCAGCAGCTGGAAAGCCATTGCTTGAGAACAGGAACGCTGAAGTGGGACTGACTGGATGGGATCTTTAAGTTATCTTTGAATAAGTGTCCTTGGCAAGTTTCTGAGAAGTGGCTTAATTTTCCTTGATTCAGCATTCTTATCTATAACGTGGACACTGCCTAAGCAATTCCTGGGGTATAGAGAACATAACATATGTATTTGCTGTTTAACCAAAATCACAAGAACATGTGCCATAAAGCTTCACCTTTGGACAGTTATGGTTTTGATATTTGATAATATAGAAACATTCAAGAATCATGTAAAGATGTAGCAGTAGTTAGTGGTTTCTTGAGATTATGATCAATATTGTGTGAGGAATAGGATTGTCAATTTATAAGCTTAGATGAAATAAGAAATTAGTATAGAGAAATGACACATGAACACTTTGCGGCAAAGTTGCTGACATGTTAATAAATCTCCTTACCAGGTCTTTGTGGTCAACTCTGCTGTACCCAGTGGTTAGTAAATATGGTAAAGTTGACTACCATGACTGCACTTTAATGGTTAGTAAATATGGTAAAGTTGGCTACCATGACTGCACTTTAATGGTTAGTAAATATGGTAAAGTTGGCTACCATGACTGCACTTTAATGGTTAGTAAATATGGTAAAGTTGACTACCATGACTGCACTTTAATGGTTAGTAAATATGGTAAAGTTGACTACCATGACTGCACTTTAATGTTAATAACCTATTATTCTTTCTGCCAGTGTGGGATTTTTTTCTTTCATCTGTTCCTTCTCTTCTTTTATTCTTTTTGCTGATATGTAAACAGTCTTGAAAAGTCAGAGCAAATTCTGGACTTTCTCATGAAAAGGTGATCATATTTGTCAATTCCAACTTCCTTAATCTGTACAAGGCTTTTAAAAATTTATTTATTTTTATTTAATTTTAATTTTATAATTAATTTTATTTATTTTTGTCATGTTTAATCAATTCCTTTATTTATAGAAATGGCAGACAGATAGCATCTGTTATTTCCAAACACAATGTGGGATTGTGCATAATAAAAAAATATTTTATGGCTCAGAAGATTAAAAATACAGTATTCTGTTCTTGTTTTTATGTGTGCATTGATGTACATGTGAGTATGTGTGTACAAATGTCCCTCAGAGTGTGAGTGCACGCGCATGTGTGTGTGTGTGTGTGTGTGTATGTGTGCGCGCTTGTGCACGCACACGCTTAGGGTGGCCACAGATAGACATTGAGACCTTCTTCACTCATTTTCTGTTTTATTTCTGCACTGGTTGCTCAGGGAGCTCTAATGATCCATCCACCTTTGCTCCTACAATGCTAAGGTTAGAAATGCATGCCATGCTTTATACATGGGTACCATATATCTCCATATGTGTTTCATGATTGAATGCTTAGCAAGTAATGTCACAAATGAGCTGCCTCTCAAACTCCAAATGAGGCTATCATTGAATCTCGGACTTTACTTCAAAGGTAATTGAAATACATTACAAAAGACTTTCTGAGTTCTATTTCTTTTTTCCTTTTTTCCCCAAAAGTTCCCTATACCCTCCCCCTGCCCCTGCTCCCCTACCCACCCACTCCCACTTCTTGGCCCTGGCCTTCCCCTGTGCTGGGTCATAGAAAGTTTGCAAGACCAAGGGGCCTCTCTTCCCAATGATGGTCAACTAGGCCATCTTCTGCTACATATGCAGCTAGAGACATGAGCTCAGGGGGTACTGGTTAGTTCATATTGTTGTTCCACCTACAGGGTTGCAGCCCCCTTCAGTTCCTTGGGTACTTTCTCTAGCTCCTCCATTGGGGGCCCTGTGTTCCATCCAATAGCTGACTGTGAGCATCCACTTCTGTGTTTGCCAGGCACTGGCATAGCCTCACAAGAGGCCGCTATATCAGGGTCCCTTCAGCAGAATCTTGCTGGCATGTGCATTAGTATCTGGGTTTGGTGGCTGATGATGGGATGGATCCCTGGATGGGGTAGTCTCTGGATAGTCCATCCTTTCATCTTAGCTCTAAATTTTGTCTCTGTATCTATATCCTTTCATGGGTATTTTGTTCCCTATTCTAAGGAGGAATGAAGTATCCACGCGATGTTCTTCCTTCTTGGTTTTCTTGTGTTTTGCAAAATGTATCTTGGGTAGGTATTCTAAGTTTCTGGGCTAATATCCNCTTATCAGTGAGTGCATATCTAGTGACTTCTTTTGTGATTGGGTTACCTCACTAAGGATGATATCCTCCAGATACATCCATTTGCCCAAGAATTTCATAAATTCATTGTTTTTAATAGCTGAGTAGTTACTCCATTGTGTAAATGTACCACAGTTTCTGTATCCATTCCTCTGTTGAAGGACATCTGGGTTCTTTCCAGCTTCTGGCTGTTATAAATAAGGCTGCTATGAACATAGTGGAGCATGTGTCTTTATTACCAGTTATAACATCTTCTGGGTATATGCCCAGAAGAGGTATTGCTGGGTCCTCTGGTAGTACTATGTCCAATTTTCTGAGGAACCATCAGAGTGGTTGTACAAGCTTGCAATCCCACCAGCAATGGAGGAGTGTTCCTCTTTCTCCACATCCTATCCAACATGTGTTGTCATCTGAGGGTTTGATCTTAGCCATTCAGACTGGTGTAAGGTAGAATCTCAGGGTCATTTTGGTTTGCATTTCTCTGATCACTAAAGACTTTGAACATTTCTTTTGAGTGCTTCTCAGCCATTTGAGATTCCTCAGTTGTGAATTCTTGGTTTAGTTCTATACCCCATTTTTGATTGGGTTGTTTGGTTTTTTTGGTGATTAACTTCTTGAGTTCTTTATATATTTTGGATATTTGCCCTCTATCAGATATGGAGTTAGTGAAGATTTTTTTCCCCAATTTGTAGGTTGCTGATTGGTCTTATTGACTATGACCTTTGCCTTACAGAAGCTTTCCAGTTTTAGGAGGTACCATTTATCAATTCTTAGAGCATGAGCCATTGGAGTTCTGTTTAGGAAATTTCCCCCTGTGTCAATGAGTTCAAGGCTCTTTCCCACTTTCTGTTCTATTAGATTCAATGTATCTGCTTTTATGTTGAGGTCCTTGATCCATCTGGACTTGAACTTTGTACAGGGTTGAAACATATGGGTCTATTTTCATTCTTATACATACAGACAGCCAGATAGACCAGCACCATTTATTGAAGATGCTTTCTTTTTTCCATTGTATATTTTTGGCAGCTTTGTCAAAAATCAAGTGGTGGAAAGTGTGTGGTTTTATGTCTGGGTCTTCAATTCTATTCCATTGATGAACGTGTCTGTCTCTGAATCAATACCATGCAGCTTTTATCACCATTGCTCCGTAGTGAAGCTTGAGGTCAGGGGTGGTGGTACCCCAGCTGTTCTCTCACTGTGAAAATTGTTCTCGCTATTCTGTTTTTTTTTTTTTTCCTTTCCAGATGAATTTGAGAATTGCTCTTTCCATGTCTTTGAAGAATTGTGTTAGAATTCTGATAGGGATTGCATTGAATCTATAGATTGCCTTTGGTAGGATGGCCGTTTTTACTATATTAATTCTTCCAATCCATGAGCTCCATTTTTCTGAGATCTTCTTCAGTTTCTTTCTTGAGAGAATTGAAGTTATTGTCATACATGTCTTTCACTTGTTTGGTTAGAGTTACCCCAATATATTTTATGCAATTTGTGGCTATTGTGAAGGGAATTGTTTCCCTAATTTCTTTCTCAGAATGTTTATCCTTTCTATAAAGGAAGGGTAATGATTTATTTGAGTTAATTTTTTATCCGACCACTTTGCTAAAGTTGTTGATCAACTGAAGAATTTCTCTGGTAGAATTTTTGGGGTTGCTTATATATACTATCATATCACCTGCAAATAGTGATACCTTTATTTCTTCTTTACCAATTTGTATCCCCTTGATCTCTTTTTGTTGTCCTATTGTTTTAGCTAACACTTCAAGTACTATATTGAATAGCTATGGGGAGAGTAGTCATCCTTATCTTGTCCCTAATTTCAGTGGGATTGCTTCAAGTATGTCACCATTTAATTTGATATTGGCTGTTGGTTTGCAGTAAATTGCTTTTAGTATGTTTAGTTATGGGCCTTGAATTCCTGATTTCTCCAATACTTTTAACATGAAGGGGTGTTGTATTTTGTCAAATGCCTTTTCAGCATCTAAGGAGATGATCATGTGATTTTTTTCTTGAGTTTGTTTATATAGTGGATTACGTTAATGGATTTTCATATATTAAGCCACCCTTGCATCCCTGGGATGAAGCCTACTTGATGATGTGGAATGATGGTTTTGATGTGTTCTTGGATTCAGTTTGCAAGAATTTTATTGAGTATTTTTGCATTGATAATCATAAGTGAGATTGGTCTGAAGTTCTATTTTTTGATTAAATCCTTGTGTGGTTTAGGTATCAGAGTAATTGTGGCTTCTTAGAATGAGTTAGGTAGTATTCCTTCTGTTTCTATTTTATGGAATAATTTGAAGAAAATAGTTGGTATCAGGTCTTCTTTGAAGGTCTGGTAGAATTCTGCACTAAATCCATCTGGCTCTGGGCTTTCTTTGGTTGGGAAGTTTTTAATGACTTCTATTTCCCTGTGAGATATGGGCCTGTTTAGATAGTTTACCTGCTCTTGATTTAACTTTGGTATGTGGCAAGATAGATGTATCTTGAAAACCATCCATTTAATCTACATTTTCCAGTTTTGTTGAGTATATGCTTTTATAGTAGGATCCGATTACTTTTTTTGTATTTTCTCCATTTCTGTTGTTACATGTCCCTTTTCATCTCTAATTTTATTGATTTGGATACTGCCTCTTGGCCCTTTAGTTGGTTTAACTAGGGGTTTATCTATCTTGTTTATTCTTTAAAAGAACCAGCTTTTGGTTTTGCTGAATCTTTGCATTGCTTTCTTTGTTCCTATTTGGTTAATTTTGGCCCTGAGTTTGACTATGTCCTGCCTTCTACTCCTCTTAGGTGAGTTTGCTTCTTTTTGTTCTAGGGCTCTCAGGTGTGTTGTTAAGTTCTCAGTGTAAGATTTCTCTAGTTTCTTTACCAGGGCACTTAGGGCTCTGCTTTCATTGTGTCCCATAGGTTTGGGTATGATGTGTCAACATTTTCATTAAATTCCACGAAGTCTTTAATTTCTTTCTTTATTTCTTTCTTGACCAAGTTATCACTGAGTAAAGAGTTGTTCAGTTTCCATGTGTATGTGGACTTTCTGTAGTTTTTTGCTGTTAGTGAAGACCAGCCTTAGGCCATGGTGGTCTGATAGGATGCATGGTATTATTTCAGTCTTCTTGTATCTATTGAGGGTTGTTTTGTGACCAATAATATAGTCGATTTTAGAGAAGGAGCCATGAGATGCTGAGAAGAATGTATATTCTTTTCTTTTAGGGTGAAATGTTCTGTAGATATCTGTTAAATCCATTTGGTTCATAACCTCTTTTAGTTTCACTGTGTCTTTGTTTAGTTTCTGTTTCAATGACCATTGATGAGAGTGGAGTGTTGAAATCTCCCACTATTATTGTGTGGGGTTCAGTGTGTGTTTTGAGTTTTAGTAAAGTTTCTTTTATGAATTTGGGTGCTCTTGCATTTGGGGCATAGATGTTCAGAATTGAGAGTTTCTCTTGGTGGATTTTCCCCTTGATGAATATGAAGTATCCTTCTTCATCATGCTTGATAACTTTTGTTTGAAAGTCTATTTTATTGGATATTAGAACTCCTGCTTGTTTCCTTGGATCATTTGCTTGGAAGAAATTTTTCCATCGTTTTACTCTGAGATAGTGCCTATCTTTGTTGTTGAGGTGTGTTTCTTGTACGCAGCAAAATGTTGGATATTGTTTGCATATCTGTTAGCTTATGTCTTTTTATAGGTGATTTGAGTCTATTAATACTGAGAGATTATTAAAGAGAGATGACTGTTGTTTCCTGACATGTTTGCTTTTGCAGGTGGCTTTATGTGCTGTGGCTCTGCTTTTGACTTTGTTATGAGATGCTTAATATCTTGTCCTTTCTTTGGTGCAGGTATCTTCTTTGTGTTGGAGTTTTCCTTCCAGGATTCTCTGTAAGGCTGAGTTGGTAGATAGATACAATTTGAATTTGGTTTTGTCCTGGAATATTTTGTTTTCTCCATCTATGTTGATTGAGAGTTTTACTGCGTATAGTAGCCTAGGTATATTTGTGTTCTCTTAGAGTCTGCATGACTTCTGACCAGGCTTTTCTGGCTTTCATAGTCTCTGTTGAGAAGTCTGACGTAATTCCAATAGGTCTACCTTTGTATGTTACTTGGCTTCCCTTGCAGGTTTTAATATTCTTCCTTTGCTCTGTGCATTTTGTGTTTTGATAATTATGTGACAAGAAGATTTTCTTTTCTGGTCCCATTTATTTGGTGTTGTGGAGGCTTCTTGTACTTTTATGTCCATCTTTTTCTTTAGGTTGAGGAAGTTTTGTTCTATGATTTTGTTGAAGACATTTTCAGGTCCTTTGTGCTGGGAATCTTTGTTCTCCTCTATTTCTATTATTCTTAGATTCGTTCTTTTCATTGTGTCCTAAATTTCCTGGATGCTTTGAGTTAGGAGTTTTTATGTTTTGAATTTTCCTTGACAGTTGTGTCAATCTCTTCTACTATATTTTCTATTCCTGAAATTCTCTCTTCTATCTCTTGTATTCAGTTGGTAATACTTATATCTGCAATTCCTGACCTCTTTCCTAGGTTTTCCATTTCTGGGTTTGCCTCCATTTGCATTTTCTTTATTGTTTCTACTTCCACATTTTGTTTGTTTGTTTGTTTTTCGAGACAGGGTTTCTTCTGTGTAGCCCTGGCTGTCCTGGAACTCACTCTATAGACCAGGCTGGCCTCGAACTGAGAAATCTGCCTGCCTCTGCTTCACGAGTGCTGGGATTAAAGCCACCACGCCTGGCTCTACTTCTACTTTTATGACTTAGATCATTTTATTCTATTTCTTCACCTGTTTGCCTGTGTTTTCCTGTATTTCTTTCAGTGAGTTATTGATATCCTCCTTAAAGGACTCTATTATCTTCATGAGATACTATTTTAGGGCAGATTTTTGATTTTCAGGTGTGTTGGTATATTCAGGACTTGCTGTGGTGAAAGTACTGGGTTCTGATAATGCCCACGTATTTTGGCTTCTGTTGCTTATGATCTTAGACTTGCCTTTCATTGTCTGGATATCCCTGGTGTTTGTTGATCTGGGTGACTATATGGAGTCTGCCTCTTTTGTCTCTGGGTTGCTTCAAGTTTCCTGGTAGGCTTTCAGCCCTGGCTGTAGCAGACCACCTGTGGGACCTTCCAACTGGGGACTCTTCACAGGTGCAGAGAAGCTGCTGATCTATTGCCCTGGCTGCTGTAGATCTCCTTGGAGGCCTTCAGACTGTTGGGTCTGCCATGGAGCAGTCAAGCTATTGTCCAACTAGTGCAGCTGATCCTCAACTGCTCTGAGTGCAGCAGGTCCTCTAGGATGGGTTGGGATATGGAGTCTTCATGGGAGCAGACCACCTATGAGTTTGCCTTAGCAGCAAGGACCAGGCAGAAGGGGTGGGAGGGATGGAAGAAAGGGGAGTGGTATTCAAGAGGGTGGGGTTTTGGTGGGTGATGTGTCCTGAGTCCACCAGACTCCCAGCATCAGCTCTGGGACTCAGCAGGGGGTGGGGGTTTCTTACCAACTGCTCTGAGTGCAGCGAGTCCTCTATGATGTATTGGGATATGGATATTTGCAGGAGCAGTTTATATGAGGCTTTTAAGAATTTGTTAGCTGTACGAATCTATGCAAGTATCACCTTCTAATGGGAAGAGACCAAGCACTGGGACGTATTAACCCTGTTCTCAAAGCCTCCATACTTCATCCTTTCATTTGTTTCAAAGGCAGAGGATTTAGGGGAAACTGTGCTGTTGATGTTAATTGAGTCTCTTCTAATAGATTTTTCAGAATTTTTAAAAACAGATTAAAATTTGATTTAGTGAATTGTAGCCATATAGAAGCAAATTGTTAATAATTTCAATTTCAAATGAAGACCTTTTTTTAACAGTGTAGAAATCCAAACAAAAGCACGTGTGCTGTTATGTACATTTTGATAAATCTTCAAAGACAAAATAAAAAACAAACAAAAAGACTTCCACACTGAAGTGACTAATATTGGTAACGATGGCAGTGACTGAAAATTACATGCCAATACTGAGCAGGTGTCTTTCCTTCATCCAGCCTCTATCAGTCCACTGTCTTTCAGGCACTGTCTTGTGATCTGAGGGTGAAATGGTTACTAACTATCCATTACATGCTGTCGCATCTGCTCTCTTGACCAGCAAAGAAGACGCAACCACCAGTTCTTCTCTCAGCAGTTTATTCAGCAACCTTCTTTCTTCATCTCCCCCGAGCCCCGGGCTACAAGCCCTTTTATACTCTCCTATCCACTCCAATCGTGGCAGGCCACGTCACCTCACCAGGCACGAGGCCTCAGCCAACCAGAAGAGCAAGAACAAATCACCGCCAAATATGGATTTGTTTACCACAAGCTCCATAGCCGACAGGTGCCATCTTTAAGGTGTGGCTTCGGGTAGCCCAGGGGAGGGGCCGTAGCCTCCTACAACATGCAGCTTGTCTCTCAATGAGATTGAGACCTAGCAACTAAAGAAAAAAAGGTCATACTTCAAAATTTGAGAATTTTTAGGAGATTAAATATTCTTTCCAATATGGACAAAATAAAATTATTTTTCAGTTGTTAGGATATGGAGAAAATAAAATTATGGTCATCTTTAATATACATGGAAGATTAATTTCCAGAGCCTACACAAATATAAAAATGTACTGATGCTCAGGGCCCGTAGGTAAAATATTTGCATGTAACTTTGTATATGCTCACATATATTTTAAATTACCTCTGGCTTGCTTATAATATCTAATATGATTTAAACTGTGTAAACACTTGTCATATGATATTGTTTAGGAATAATTACTGCTCATTTAGATGCATTTTGTTGTGAATTTTCTGGTTTTTGGATCCATGAATTTAGAGACAATGTATGCAGAGAATACATGACAGAAAATAATAATATATTTGGGAATGTATGTAATTATAGATAATTTTTTCTTCCTGGAAGAATGTATTTGTAATGATTGCAATCCTATAGGTACTAACAGAAACAAGTAGGTATATTTAAAGAGCAAAGTAAACATTTAGAGAGAAACATTTAAACAACTGCCAACCTGTTTGTTTGTTTGTTTTGCTTGTGTACTTCAAGTTTGACAGTAGCTTTCTCAAACTTCTCAAATATTTTGGTGTTATAACGGATTCTCAGTTTTGTGATTTGTCTAATCATCCTGAACTATGTGTGACTTGGATTCAGGCAGCTTACTGTGCCTGAACTGTCATTACAAGGCGTTCAACATCAGAACTTAAAATGCTGGAAAAGGCAGATGATACAGGCATACAAATCCAGATTTAAAATCTATCTATCTATCTATCTATCTATCTATCTATCTATCTATCTATCTAGATATATTTTAATATATTTGATATTTATATATTTTATATGTATATATCTATATATATTTAAAAGTATATACATATATTTCAGGATTCTTAACCTCGAGGCATAGAGAATCATTAAGTAGTACATTTAGTGTGTAGTCACTGTGGTGGGGAAGAAGTTAATAAAAGCTTGAGCATCTAGGTGCCATCTCATGCTGGTGACATGGGACCCATGTTCTGGGAAACACCTTTCTGAGATAGCCCCTTGGCAGATCATGATCTTGACCCAGATTATTTTCTTGAATGCTACATATACTTCCTCCAGAACTTGCCACAGACAACTAGTTACGGGCTCCAGTAAGTAACATCCACAGATTTCTTAGATTAAAATTTGAATTTCTTAGATTAAAATTAGAATTATCAGTGATTGAACAATGCTATAATTTTTCCCCTGGGGTTCAGGGTGGGCAAACATGGTGGCACGGATAATTGTAATTATATTACACCTACTTGTAATAATAAAATTAAATATAATAATTAAATATATATGAGGATGTACAAAGTTACATGCAAATATTTTACCTATGGGCCCTGAGCATCAGTACATTTTTATACTTGTGTAGGCTCTGGAAATTAATCTTCCATGTATATTAAAGATGACTATAATCTTATTTTCTCTATATCCTAACAACTGAAAAGTAATTTTATTTTTATTATTATTTATTATTACATAATAATATTATGTACTGAGTTTAAGGAAAATGATTCAGATGCTTTCTTGTTTTTATGCAGCTTACTTGCTATTGAATGAGCAAGTAAGGACCCACTGTAACTAGATAAAGTTCGAGCTGTGTTTCCATGAGATATTTAAAAGAACCTACAGGGCTTTCTGCCCACCGTGGTTTTAGTTGGTAACCTCCTAGCCTGGTTTGGAAAAGTGCGGTGTTCTTTAGACTGTAGCTCAGCAAACCTTATAGGCTGCCAACTTGGAGAACGTTGCCAGCTCAGTCAGTTCTCAACATTCTCATCTTTGATACTGGATCAGTAAGAGTAACCACTGTATGTGGTTGCAAAGTCTAAACAAGAAAACCCAAGTAGGACATCGCTGCTCCCAGCCCCTGAGACTCCCTTTTCTGTTATCTTTGCTATCAGTGAGAAGTTAGTTCCACATAGAAACCATGTTCTGCAGATGCTCTCATCCATATGTACAGCATTTATATGTATAGTATTTGCATATAATCTATTTCTGTCCTACTGTGTAGTAGATCAACTCCTCAAATTAGTTCTATGTCCTAATATCATTGCTTAATAAGTCTTGCTCTCTTGAGGCAGAATTCCCAGTTGCCTCTGAAACATTCTAATTGTTTAAGGAAGGAGTTAATTGCTTATCTTTTGAGAAGGCTCAGTCCATTGTCACTGGGCTCTGTGTTCTGGACCTGGAGTGGGACAATACCCCAGGCGTCAGTTCATCAGAGTCTCCTCCTGTTATGGCTGACTAGCTGGAACCTTCAAAGTCATGTTGCCATCCAGTGACTTACTTCCTCTTGAAGTTTCCAGGAGTTGCCACACACACACACACAAACAACAACAACCAACAAAAACAAAACAAAACAAAAAACCAAAAAACAAAAAACCAAACACAAGCTGCTGGGTGCCAGAGTTGAGCATTGGAGCCTTAGGGCACTTTGTGCCCCCTCAATCCATGTTCTTTTCAAATGTGAAATATAATCATCCCTTTCCATTAACTCCAAAGTCTTAACTTGTTCCAGTCCACTTAAAACTTGTATAGCCCAGTCTCATATAATCAGATGTAGATGTGGCTGGTGCATTTTCCTCCAGACAGGAGCCTGTGCAATCAGTATAAGCCCTGTGGTTCCTAAAACACAATGGCCAGACAGGTATAGGAAAGATAGTCTCATTTGAAAAGGAGGAGAACAGACTGCAGGTCCCAAGTAGGTGTGAAACCCAGTAGGGCAGAGGTGCTGCCTCTTTGTGGGAAACACTACCTTCACTGACTCCTTGACTCAGGGGAGGACCCAGAAGCCTCTGCAACCTTTTTAAATCTTCCCTTCTATGTATGGGTCTGTGGTCTAAGAGTGATGCCACCGTGTGGGCTTTCTATACCTGTATCCGTCCAAGAGTGACCCCACTGTATGGGCTCTTTATATCTGTGCCAGTAATCCAAGAGTGGCCCTACTGTGTGGGCTTTTTATCTGTATCAGTGGTCCAAGAGTTGCCCCAGCCCCATAGATACAGGCTATGGTGACTGACAGCACTTCCACTCAGTTGGTCACATCCTTCGGAATCTAAGTGGAAAAAGCCTTGGATTCAGTGATTACCACACAAACACCAACGAAGTTTACAGCTTGTACCTTCCAGAGCAGCAACCTGGGCTGCACAAGGGTCTACGGGAGCCCTTGCAGCCGAATGTGGGAAGCAGAGACCTTATAACAGCAGACAGACCTTTAGGTACTTCTGGTACCCTCTAGACACCTCGTCAAAGTTCCTAACTGTTGGCCTATGGATGATCCCACCAGGCTCCTCCCAGGGCCCTAGCAAGGGCTTAAGTCATCACCTGTGGCCACCACCTGCCCTGGCCAGGTGCTTCAGGTGTGGGCTGCGTATAAACGGACCACAGGCCACTTCAGCTCTCTGTTCTCAGGGGTTCCCAGTGAGCTCCTCTCTCCCCCTTTCTTCTTTGTGCCTCATCCTCTTCTCTGCCCTCATGGCTCTGCTCTTCTCTGCCTGTCTACATGGCCACTCTTCTGCCTCTACCCTTCCCAGGTCTCCCTTCCCTCCCTCCCTCCAGTAGACCCCCTTTACACCAGATCTGTTGCATGGAGCAATTTCTCAGGAGCACACCTTGGCACAGGCCACCATGGGACCCCCCCCCCCCCCCCNCCACATTATATCTCTCAACATTAGCTTATCTTGACAACTCTGAGGTGCCTTCAGCATCATTCTGCCATTGTGTGCTGGGGAGAACCCATTTCCCTCTCTCCATAACAGTTTCTTTATAAAAGGTTACTTAGCCACACCTGGCACTCCTCCCAAACCTGGTTTACAGTCAGTACATGGCTAGGCTGAGTGTTCAACTCATTCCATTAGCTTGCCTCGAGTTATACATGTTGCCTGTCAATCATTTCCCTTTGCTGCACTATTACTGTGTGCAGTTGGAGGGAACCGGGCAGCGTCTTGAGTGCTTCGCTGCTTACATACCTTCTTTCCCCCTGCCACATATCCCAGTTTGCCACACTTTTGCTCTGCATTCCCTAAAGTCCTAGGACTCAGGGCAGCCAAATTCTTTGCACCTTTTCCCCTAAGGAGAGCTTTTGGTAGTACTTGTTTGGATTTTTAATTTTAGAAAATTTTAATCAAAAACAACAAACAAACAAGCAAACCAACCAGGCTCAAGATGGAGCCTGTTTTCGCCTCAAGTGCTCCCTTCCTGCTTCAGACTCGAGTACTGAGGTTCCAGGTACTCACCATCATGCCCACTTTACAAAAATGACCTTTGCTCCCATTTCCTGTGACCTTTGCTCCTTGTTCCTTATTTCAGCCTGAGATGTCATCCAGATCACCTCAGAACCTGCATTTCTACCATGTATGATTACCACCTATTAACCTGGAAGGCCTGGGACCTGCCTGCAGTTCCTTTCCTTCTGAACCTTCTCAGAACTGCTTTGACCAGTTGATTCACAGCAGTGTACATGTTTCCCAGCATGCCCTTCAACACTGCTCCAGCCTCTACCCATTACCCAGTGTCAAAGTCCAGTTCATATGTTTGTTAATAGTTACACCAGGCTTGTCTGGTACCAGGTTCTAGCCTGGTTCTGTTTTGTACCACAATATGAAACACCACACAGACACAGCATAAGTTAAGAAGGATTTGTTTCATTCTTTTTAATTATGTGCGTGTGCGTGTGTGTGTGTGTGGTGTGTGTGTGTGTGTGTGTGTGTGTGTGTGTGTGTGTG
>NC_034600.1:35815322-35884569 GCF_900095145.1 Mus pahari | reverse complement strand
CAAGAAGCAAGTTGGGGAGGAAAGGGTTTATTCAGCTTACACTTTCCACATTGCTGTTCATCACCAAAGGAAGTCAGGACTGGAACTCAAGCAGGTCAGGAAGCAGGAGCTGATACAGAGTCCATGGAGGGATGTCCCTAACTGACTTGCTTCCCCTGGCTTGCTCAGCTTGCTTTCGTATAGAACCCAGGACTTCCAGACCAGGGATGGCCCCACTCACAAGGAACCCAAATGTCCCTCAGCAGAGGAATGGATACAGAAACTGTGGTACATTTACACAATAGAATACTACTCAGCAATCAAAAACAGTGACTTCATGAAATTCACAGGAAAATGGATGGAACTTGAAAATATCATCCTGAGTGAGGTAACCCAGACACAAAAAAACACACAGTATGCACTGATAAGTGGGTATTACCCCAAAAGTTTGGTATATCCAAGATACAATTTGCATACCATATGATGCTCAAGAAGAAGGGAGACCAAAGTGTGGATGCTTCAGTTCTTCTTAGAAGGGGGAACAAAATACTCACAGGAGGAAATATGGAGACAAAGTGTGGAGCAGAGACTGAAGGAAAGGCCATCCAGAGACTGCCCCACCTGGGGATCCATTCCATAAACAGTTGCCAAACCTGGACACTATTGTGGATGCTGGGAAGTGCTTGCTGACAGGAGCCTGAGAGGCTCTGCCAGAGCCTGACAAGTACAGAGGTGGATGTTCGCAGCAACCATTGGACTGTGCACAGAGTTCCTGATGGAGGAGTTGTAGAAGGGACTGAAGAAGCTGAGGGGGTTTGCAGCCTCATGGGGGGAGCAACAGTGTCAACTGGCCATATCCCCCCCCAGCTCCTGGCAACTGGACCACTAACCAAAGAGTGCACATGTAGGGACCCGTGGTTCTGGTCGAGTATGTGGCAGAAGATGGCCTTGTTGGACATCAGTGGGAGGACTGACCCTTGGGCCTGAGGGGATTGGATGCCCCAGTGTAGGGGAATGCCAGGGTAGGAAGTTTGGAGTAGGTGTGTGAGTGGGGGAGCACCCTCATAGAGGCAGAGGGAGGAGATATGGGATAGGGGGTTTCCACAAGGGAGACCTAGAATGGGGATAACATTTGAAATGTAAATAAAGAAAATATCCAATAAAAGAAAAAATATTACTTGATTGACTTGAAAAACAGTTGTTCTCTATCTTCCCCATCAGCAAAAATTAAATTTCACCAATTTGCAGTTTACAAACTTTTTGTACAAAAAAAAGGTTAAAAAAATCAGGAAACATCAAAATAAAATACATAATAACAAACAAAAATTATTCAGGTTTTAAAATATTTTCAGAAGTCAATTTATCAACTTAGAACTGCTCTGCCTTTTACCCATGACATGGCATCTGTCCCCACTGTACAGTACTGCAGCCATTAGTGATCCTCTTTTCTGCCTGTATTCCCCTATGCCCTGTGTCAGGAAAAGGAATCAATGAACCGGTTTGTACCTCGTTGGCGTCGTCTTCTTAAGGAGCTATTAGGGAGCCACTGTGAGAGAGCTGGCGACTGTCTACCAATGCCTCTCCTTCTAAGTTTTCACCTACTCAGTAATGTCCTCTTCATATGTTCATGCATTTCACTGCCCCTATGTCAAGGCTCTCATCTTTGTCATGGAAAACTGGGAAGACTGTCTTCTATAAGCTGAGCTGAAGTTTGGGCACCTTGGTTAAAGTTTCCTTAGGAGGCTGAAACATTTTCCAAAAGACTTTCTAGCTCCCATTGAAATTGTTTTCGAACTCTTTTGAGATAAGATTTTTTTAAAGGTATTAGGCTAGAAAAACATCTCAAAAATCTTTTATTTTTCTTTATTAAATATATCTTTTACATAATACATAGAATGTTAAAAAATACATTTTAATGAGATAAGGGGATGTCTTGATTGTATATTATGTATATTGAACTTTCTATTTCCTTATGGTAAAAAACCTTCATGATCCTTCCTCCTTTTTGAAAAGCATTTTCTTGTTACCTCGCACTCACTGTACTGTGTAAGCGCACACCAGAACTGCTTGCACTTACTGCTGTGAGTGCCCCTCGGTCAGGGATTACGACTAATGATGGTTGACAGTACATGTGGTCTAGCATGGAACGATGAGTGCCTCGTGTCCCTTCCCACTTTGAATTCACCTTGTCATGTCATCATTTTGTTTTTCTAAAGGAAGAGCATTGAACTGTCTGCCTTATAGATCTTACCAATATATAAATACATCACACTGCAGTGTTTTGTCCACACCTACAAAGATCCAGTGGTAGAAAAGTCACCATACAGCCCCAGAGGGTTCAGTTTGGAAAATTATACACAGATGATACATAAACTATTTCAGGTAGTCTTGGCTCCAAGTCATAAGCTAAGGTGGATGATTTAATGAAGTACATTTGAGTTGGTCAACCCAAGTAATTTCACATATCACTATGATGCACAGTTAATAGGTGGGTAGAAACTCCTCTGTTTGTTATTTTGTTAACCTGACTATAGTGACAGTTGTGTTATTGCCTTGGAAATCTTAAGAGAGCACTTAAGATTGTAGAACTATTCGTTGTAAAATCTGACCCTGAGAAATGGCGTGTAGGTAGGAGCCTTATACTTTCTATGTTCCTCTTAACCAACACCTTCATGGCCTTTCACAGAGTGAAATGCACACCTAGGTCAGTCCTTAGCTGCCTTACAGTTTCCAGACAGTAACTTGCAGGAGAGAAGCTGAAGCCCAGAAATGTAAATTCACTAGCCCGGAGTCACATACCTAATCAAGATATAAATCGTCACCTTGGTTTGCCGAACAGCTTTCTGACGTGATGGGAAGCCGTTATGTCTCAATTATTTATCACATTCTGCACGGCTACTTTAGACCTCTTTTGTTGAGCCTGTACAGGGAATGCGCTTTTATGGTTACCATCTCAGAGAATTTAACATGGGCTGCCCACTGAGAGTCTACTCTGTGACCCTTTGTGCTTGCAGGTAAGGATGTTCCTTTCCTGCGTAAGGAAGATGC
The DNA here is from genome assembly GCF_900095145.1 of Mus pahari. Taxonomy (NCBI): domain Eukaryota; kingdom Metazoa; phylum Chordata; class Mammalia; order Rodentia; family Muridae; genus Mus; species Mus pahari. Next base: position 35,881,542 of record NC_034600.1, on the reverse strand, counting down.
CAGTCACATGAAAGTCTCATGGCCTACATCAGAGGGAGTCAGGATCTCTTTCCCAACTTTGATGACTTCAGGACAAAAGGCAGGAGGAGAGCCAGAGGCCTCCTGTTTCTGCTGGGTTTCAGCATGTCAGAGTGTGTCCTTTCCCTTCCTGCCAATCATGTTTATTAACGGTCTGATAGGGGATATACATAGTTCTTTATTTATTGATGACAGTAGAATCCAAAGAGAGTCAGAGCCAAAGACTGAAGGTTGGGGACAGTTTGTACAAACAACACTATTTAATGTCATACAGGGATCTAAATATGAGCCACTAGATATGTCATTCGGTGACAGTTTTTGAATCACAGGTAGTTATTTCCTGAAAAAGAAATTAGATCCTAGCTTTTGATGATGGGAAGAAGCGGGGGGGGGGGGAGCAATGTGCATTTGATTTATAACCAAAGTGGGGTTTTTATTCTTTCTTCTTTTAATATGGAAATTGTGAAATAAATTCTGAAATGATAGTCACTAGTATCCTTTTTTCCATAGCAGGACAGACATGAAACAGTTGATGCTCAAAACATCTGTCACCTGTGGCACATGAATGTAGATGCCCTTCCGGAGTGGATCAGCTGCCTGCTACAGAAGGTAAGCTCCTTGGTTCTAGAGAAAGTGAAGACTACACACCCTTCAAACCAGGCATGTGCATGCTTCTTCCTTAGGTGTGTCGTTTCAAAACACACGAGGGATTCTGTTTCTCTTGATTACACTCACCTGCTTGTCCACTCTTTCTGGGGCACTTCAGTACTTTTCTGTACGACTGTGCACCTGATATCTCCAGCCTCTAAATGTGCTCCCAGATAATACTAACCTGGTTTGTCCCATTTCTACTGTTCTTTGTTTTCAGTGAGACATTGCCTAGCAACTGGCAGCCGCTGTCCATCTTCTCGCTGCCTTTCTCTCCCTTCTGCTTTATGTCTATTTATGCAGACTCATGCACACAGCATTATGTAACCCTGGTGAATATGCATGAGCATACAGGGACACACAAATATATCATCACACACACACGGTTGCATGCGCGTATACACACACACACACACACTCAAACATATAGATACATACACTCAAATATACACACAGAGAGACACAGACACACACACACACATATACACACACACACTCAAACATGCCTACATGTTATTTTCCTGTTATTTTCTAAGGGCCTCCAACAGAATGGAAACAACATAAAACCAGAAAATTTTACTTTTTGCTAGGTAGTACGTCCTTTGCACACAGAATAGTACCTGTTATATCAAGGGAATGAAATATCTTTGTGCATCCACCATACATACACACATTTAAAGTAAGCTGGATAATTAATGTCTCTCCTGCAGTGATGAAAATGGAAATGTTTTGCTCTAAGTAGTATTAAATGAAATAGTGTCAGAAAAAGAACTCTCTTGTTAATTGCATGTTTTAGGTATTTTATTTTGCATTGTTAAATACTTGTCTTGGAAAGGTATAAGTAATCTGACCTTTGAAAACCTGTAATTAAATTTCTTCCCTGAGTAACTTATGTTTTTGTTTAAAAGTGCCACGTGGTGGCTCTCACTTGAGTCCATGCTTAGATTCTGATTTCCTGGGAGCATGCTAGCATCCTGCTTCCAAGTGTCCTGAACTTCACAGAATAGATTACAACCCTGCAGAGACCCCACTGTCTTTCTTGACAATTTTAAAAACAGTTCATTAATTTCTAATTTGAATATGGAAATATACTATCTAAGCTAGGCGATCGATACCTCTCGGTTGTATATAGAAAGCCAGGGAGCTCTTTCTTCTGTTGGCTGATAAAGTTTCCTCCCCCTGTGCTTGGCATGCAAGAAGTGAATCAGAACAGACACTTTTCTGTGGGATTTTACTTGCAAATGAAGCTCTGTAGACTGATTTGCTTCCTGGTTCCATAGAGTATTTTTTCTTCCTGTTAGTTCACACTGTATCTGTATTCAGCCTATTGTTCAGAGACTTTCTTTAGGAATTCTTGGTTGTTCAGATAGGCATGATCTGCAGCATGTATCACTCTAGAAGTGTGTAGCTGGTCGCTTATCTCTGTTTACTGGAAGGTTTGTTTCCATTTGCCATCCTGTCTGCTAATCAGAACACAGAAGGCTAGCCTTTTCAGTAGCAGAAATGAAATGTGCATGTGATCGGCTTCTTTGTTTTTTATTTTTTCTAAACTCATTCTCTGGTCACTTTACAATGAAAGCATTGTCTTTATTTCCCTTTACTACCTGTAGGCCCAGTGGACAGTTGGGAAACTGAATTGTCCTTTCTGTGGGGCCCGATTAGGGGGCTTTAATTTTGTCAGCACTCCAAAATGTTCCTGTGGCCAGCTTGCAGCTGTACATCTCTGCAAGAGCCGGACCGATCACCAAGCAGCACAGGCAGGCAGACTAATGAGTCCAGCGCTGAAACATTTGCCACATCCTGGAGTCCCGTCAGGTTGTGAGAACGAAACTCTGCTCACAGGTGGTGGCTCCAAACCCAGAAACTACCGGCTTCTGAGCATGGCCCGAAACAGTAACAGCCTCGGAAGACTTACAGAAGCACTCTGCCTGGAGGTGCGAGCCACATATTTTGAGATGAAGAATGAAAAACTGCTCTTCAAAGCATCGGACCCAAAATGCCAGCCTTTTGTTCCTCAGCCTGACACCGGCAGGTGTCCTTCAAGAGCTTCTCACAGAAAGTCACACAGTTTGGACCTGAACATCAGTGAGAAGCTGATTTTATTACCCACTTTATATGAAATACATAGTAAGCCTACTGCCTATCCCAGGCTTAATGAAACGGGGCCCATTGACCTTTCGGGCTTGGCTTTACCGTGTACTAACAGTAGCTGCTCCTTTCAAAGCCCACCTAGTTTTGATCCTAATATGCTGCTGCACAGACTTTCAGTGGCTCCCCATGAGACCCAGGCACAAAGGGGAAGAGAATTCCAGTGTGGTCTAGAAGCTCCTTCGGTCTACTCAGATCACGCTAATGCTAACAGCCTGCCATTCCTGATGGATCTGCCCTCAGCAGGGAGGAGCGTGCTGGAGGCCTCGGACCAAGAAGAACACCTCTCCCCGCTGGACTTCCTGCGCTCTGCCAGCTTCCCCTTGGGCACCATTAACCACAGGCTGAACAACAGAGAGAGAAGCAAGCTGAGGACTCTGCGAAGGCAGCAGCGGCGCGAGCGATGGCTACAGAAGCAGGTAAGCGCTTTGAAATCAGTTTAGCAAGAAATAGTGTTCCTAAATACTTGGGTGTGCGGCACAGAGGTCAGTGTGAATGTATGCACTCTGAAATCTTAGCATTAAGTTATGAGGTGATGTGTCACTCTTTGGACATCTAATAATTATGCGGCCGTGGCACTGTGTAAAATAAGCACTGCTTCTGTGCTTCATAGAGAGGCCCCCTTGCAGCTTTCCCCAATTCTGCTAAGATATTAGCAGTCACTTACCTTATGATATCGAGACTGGATGATTTGTCCAAAATATTTTAAATCTATTCCATGTTTGGATTGCTTTGCTATGGTTTTATTTTAGGTTGAATTTTTTTTAAAAAGGTATCTTTACAAATCTAAACTGATAACAATTCATTCACTTTGTATGACATTTATTTTAATTTAATATTCAAGACACTACATTCATATATTCATATGGTTGGACATGAATAATTTGATTGAATGTTGAGACTGACATTTGTAGCAGAGCTGGATTCTTTAGAGTTTGAAATACTTGTGTGCCCCTCACAGTATTATCATGGTCCTGTGTATGACAGCAAATAGTAAAATTTATCTCCTGTGGAAACCGATTAAAGTCAGTGGATGACAAGCTATGGAGTTTGAAAGTTTGGGAGCTAGTATAAACTCTTTTGGAAGATTACCTTTTTTGTTTGCTTAATCACAATTAGTGTGTTCTATATTAACAACATCCTAAGAGTTAAAATAAAGAAAACTGAAGCTGCCCAGGTGACCTCATTATGATCCAATTCATAGAGTCAATAAAATAAAAGTACTTTACTGAGTACTTCAGACAGAGTAAGTAGGATTTCCTTCTTTAGTTACATAGCATAATTATAGGCATTGTCCTTTGCATGCTTGACTTGTTGCTAGTAAGAGCATCCCAGTTTGATTATTTGTAAATGTTACCCATGTATGCATATAGAAATGAGTATGCTTTTGTATTATTCCCCATGGTGTTAGATCCTATGAAGCTATAAAATTAAAAGTGTTTATGAAGAAGTTTATTTATATCTAAGTAAATTGGAGATGATCATTCTTCAGAAAGAATATCTTCAAAACAATGTACAGGGCTCTGAAATAATTGTTTTGCAAGTAAAAATGTTTGAAAAATTGTGGAAATTGTATTTGCTGTATACCCAAGTGTTACGGTTTAGAGAGAAACAAGTACAGAGTAAAGTATTGAATTTTTAGACAGATGAAATTATTTCAATTCATTCATACACACACGCGCGCGCGCACACACACACACACACACACACACACACACACACAGTATTGGCTAGTATGCACACACACACACACAGTATTGGCTAGTATGCACACACACACACACACAAACACACACACACAGTATTGGCTAGTATGCTTAGCTGATTCATCAGAACTGAGGAATTCGAGTCAGATGTGTTACCTGTTAGTGTAGTGACTAACAGAGAGGATCCCTACGGACTTCGCTGGTAGACTGTGCTTCAGACCGGCAAGGGCCTAGGAGATGGTAAGCAGAAAGTCTGTGAATTTATGATTCACACACACCATTGTCAGAGCTAGAAGTTAACAATGATAACTCCATAAAGCATGTGTCGCTGATTCAAACAGAAAGACAGAAACTAGCAAGAGCTAATATCGGAGATAAAATAATGGCACAATTTGACAAATCTTCCATGTTGAATCGAGATTCATTCCATGAACATTAGCCAGATGCCTGCTTGAGGTAGCAAGGCCTTGAGTAGTGACATCCATCGAAACAAGTGCATTTCGTTCTCCGGTGTACGGGGAGGAACCCAGAGGTGCGGCCTTACTAGGTAACTTCGCTGTCTCTGAGCCTGCTCGGGCCCAGGTGCTCCCCTTTCCTTTTTAACTTTTTATTTTTTAATTAGAAAGTCATACACACAAACTAACGGTCACAGTTATTAGTAATTAAAACTCATCTTCCAGCGAGGGTATTGGTCGTGCTGCTGCAGTTGGGGAGACTGCTGTAGGGACTGCACTGACCCTGAGGATGGACCCCGCAATTGGCACGCTGACAGCCGCTCTCCCGGTCTGTGGATTCGATGCCTTGCCACTTTTTCATGTTCACCTTCAGTTTTTCTCACCAGTGCTTCCGTTTGTTATCGCTGAAATCTTATTAATGATATTTGTCAAGAGTTTCAAATAATTGGAAATTTAGTTTAGGAAAACTAAATTTCTGTCACTTGACATTTTAAGTGAAGCATTGTTTAAGCTAGAAATATTTCCATAGCATATACCATAATAGAAATAGTATTAATATTTTACCAAAAATCTTAAAGCCTGAAGATAGAATATTGTTTTCAAGAGAGAAACTGCAGCCGATTGGATAGAATCACTGCTCTGTTCAACAAGCATGAATTGACATCATCTTTGGGGAAAGCATGAAACTGTATTGTATTCAGCTACCAAACGTCCTTCCAGACAAACATAATCTCTTCCCTAATTGTCATTTATTAAAGATGTACTTACTCGGGCCATATAGGTCTCTGATAGAAATGCATGTTTAGGCTCGCCTCATGCCCCAGCAGTGGGATTTCAGTGGACTTCTTTGTTCCACATGCCTATACCCATCCTTGATCCATGAGGATCACTAATCTGTTCTCTGTTTATTTGTTTTAACTACTGATAATACTATAAAACTGTGAGGTAGAAGTGGAGTCACAAAGCATGCACTCTGGAGACTGACGTTGCTTACTAAGCAAGCTTGTCTATGGCATTCATCAATTATTCCAGGAATCTCTATCTATGGAGATAGATATTCACTGCTCAGTAATACTCCATTCTGTGAATGGGCCATGACTTCTCCAGCATAAAAAGTAGATTGTCTCAGGTGTTAGTAGTGTATGAGCAGAACTATTATAAACTGATGTGTATAACTTTGAATAAATTAATAATTGTTTTTATTTTTGTAGGGTAAATACTCAGGAGTGGGATTGCTGGATCATATGGTAAGTACATATTTAGTTATACAAGAAACTGTCAAGTAGTTTCCCTGGGAGACTGCACTGTGTTCTGAACAGCTGAAGATGGGATTTCTCATGTCTGTGCATCCTTGAAGCCAGACAGCTGGTGTTCTTTAAATCTTTCTGTTTCGGTCACTCCAATACTGTGTGTACTGGTTTCATGCTTTGGTTGTAATGCACTTGCCCCTTGGTTTTTATATGTATACCATATTTGAAAGCATTAACAGTATTAATATATTAGTAAAAGTTTTAGTAGAAAGATTAAAAATAAGATGAGTATCAAAGAGAAACTACAATTTTCAGTAATTCTGTTCAGCAAAGCAGAGGGGCATCTTCCTCAGGTGTGTTCAGATATGGTCATTTGTGCATTTTGTTATTATGGGGGGTAGGCAAGTGGTAAGATTCAGCCCAGCCTGGAGGAGGATAACCGAGGAAGGAAGGAAAAGAAGTGAAAGGAAGAAGGAAAGAAGAAAAGAAGGAAAGAAGTGTCAGGAAGCCATGGTGGAGAAGAAGTAGGTGAGAACAGAAGCTAGGCTGTTCTTCTCTGACTAACTTAGAACACTGGCACGACCTTTGAAGCTGCATGTCTCTGGCTCTGTAACAGGATATACTGCGGTAGAGAAGGAAGAGTGCCTCCTTAAAGGGATGATTTTTCCACCTGTCTCTTTAGCAGGGTTTAAGATGAGTCCACATTCTGAGAAGTGGCTCCTCCTGCCCTGGTTGATTGGCCCTGCGATAATTCTGTTCTCATAACTAGAAGGAATTTTCCCCTAAGGGGAAGGGTATCAAGAGTTCTGTATTAATCATAGCTAAGGACCATTAATGCTACACTTATCAACCAACATGTTGGGAGGCCCACAAAATTCAAAACCCAAGCTCTTGCATAGCAAATAAGGCTAACCTTATAAGCGCATAAAGGCCTACTCTGTCAACTGTTATTTGCTTATAGAGTTCTGGGATGAAGCTCACAGATTAAACATTCTCCTTCATTATACAAATATGCACTATTGTAATACATTGCTCTTGATGTTGAATCAATAGCATCCTTAGGTTGGCTTCCAGCTGTTGCTCTCAGAAGCCCCCACATTTGCTGCAGCCTAGGACAATGTGGATTATCATCTGACAGTGATAAGGAAGCATTGTACAAATGAGCCTTTCGTTGCTGAGGCCAAGGTGTTGGTGGGGTCCTGGGCAGAACTCTTCTTGCTTGTTAAAGTGTCTACAGGCTTCCCTTCATTGGCTTATGGTTCATCTGGCAACAACCGTGCTGTAATCTAGCATTTTTAAAGTTTGTATCTTCTTAGAGATACTTCTTAAAAACTAAAACTGTTAAACATATATGTATGTGTGTGCATCTGCCTGTCACATGTGTGTGGGTACTTCCAGAGGCCAGAAGAGAGTGTTGCATCCCCTGGAGCTAGAGTTGTGCTACATGAGAGAACTGGGAGCTGAACCCGGGTCCTCTGGAGGAGCAGCAGCACCCTTAACTGCTGAGCATCCATCTGGCCCCCTCTGACACTTCCCTAGTTCCTGGCTCTACATTGGGAACATTCAGATCATCCAGAGTGACCCTTTACCCCATTTCAAGGTCCCTAACTCACTGCATATTGCTAAAAAATAATCACAATCTCCAGGAATTAGAACTGAACATGTCCACAGTGGTAGCTCGTCAGTATGTTGCCTCCCTCGCCTTCCTGTGGACAGATACTTTCCTGAGTGATTTTATTTCATTTCATCCTGGCCCCATTTTTAAGAGTTAATTTCTGTTACTGTGTACATTCTTTGTAAGTTCTACAAGCCCACCCCGACAACTGAAAGTTCAGCAGGTGAGCCAACCCAGTGGGTAAAGGTACTGGCCATTAAACGTGTTGACCTGAATTCTGTCCCATGGACACAAAGGTAGAAGGAGAAAAATAGCTTTGGCAAGCTGTCCTCTGACTTCCACACATGTGTGGTGGCATGAACACACAGAACCAAACAAACAAAATGTAAGAATTCTTAAAAAGTTTTTTCAACCCCTGCCCTTTTTTTCCTCTCTCTTTTGAGACAGAATCTCATTCTGTAACCCTGGCTGGCCTGGGCTATGTAAACTAGACCACCATCAAAAACATACAGATCCACCTGCCTCTGTTGGAATTAAAGGTATGTTTCATTACACATGGCCTACTTTATCTTTTTTGATGGCTGAGGAAAGCGTTATATCATCCTATACCTTTATTCTTCAGCCAGCCATCCTTTCCTTCTTTTAAATAATGATCACTTGCTAGTTTGCTCTGTTGGAAACACCACTCACTATGGAGATCACAGAAATGAATAAAATACCATTCTCCCTGTCGAGACCCAAGGCAATGGGGAAGATATATAGATGGTTATGGCTGATAGTATACTTACCATACAGCATTGACTGAGACCTTAGGATGTAGGTGAAAATCAAAAACACAAATAGATGAAATACCAAGGCTGTCTGGGAAAGAATATGCAAATATAAGGAAGTTAATTACAGAGAAGGGGGTGAGTTGATGGCTGATGGGGAGTTGTGATGCAGTTGGCTCTGTGGGTGCCAGGGAGCTGCTGGTCAGTTCTCAGCACCGTGGCCAACTTCACAGTGGAGACAGCTGAATGGATGCCCATGGATAAGTTGGACCAATAAAATGTGTATCTCGTGCTACAGCCATGGTGAATGACTTCAGGGAAGAAACTAACAGTGGTTCTTAACTCTGGCTGCCAGTTGAATTCCCAGAATTCCTTAGAAATTACTAGTAATTCTAACTATAAAGATTATGATTCAATTGGCCTAGGTTGTGTGTGTGTGTGTGTGTGTGTGTGTGTGTGATCACTTTGCATATTCAGGCTGCTTTCCTCTACTTGGCACAGGCAGGATGAGTTGATTCAGAGCAGGAGGCAATAGGAAAGTGTGGTGCGAGCCATGTCACCAGCTTTTCCTGAGCTGACCTGCAGGGACAGCATTCGATGTCTGCTGTGCGGGCTGACTTATATGAATTGTTAAGTCATTGGAGCATATGGGAGCTCCCAGAAGTGCAGGCTTGTGTAAGTGAGCATCCATCATCCTGCTCAGAACCTGGGCTGGGAAACAAGGACTTCAGGGATCCAGGTGATCGTCCTGGTAGTGGGTGTGTGCAGAGCCCTCTCCAAAATTCAGCTGTTGCCAACGAGGCATGCTTAGAGTCTGCCTTAGCAGGAAGTTAGGCCATGAGAGCTACTTCTGCAGGGATATAGTTCTTAAAACGCAGGTCCACATGCATACACAACACACACACACATGCACATGCACATACACATACACATTTTGTTAATTCTTTGAGAATGCATATAGCTTGTTTTGATAGTATTTGCCTCCTTATCTCCTCCTAGACCCCCACCCACATTCACCTCCTTACCCATCCAACTTGAAGGTTTCTCTTTTAGCCTTTCAGACACTGGAGTCCAGTTTATGTTACCTAACTACTCTTAGGAGTAAGGCTTTTTAACCAGGTCTGTCGACTCACTCCAATAATCCTAACTGTCAGGAAGCTGAGGCAGGAGGATTGTCCATGTTTGAGGCCAGTCTGGTCTACATAGAAAGCACCAGGCTAGTCGGGGTTGTACATCTAGACTCTGGTCTTCAAAATAGCCTTTTCCCCCAAACATGACCATCCAAATGTGAGCTGAACAAATATGACGCCAGTGGGTATGCCAAACTGAATGGAGAAAGCCCCTGAGGTCCTGACTATACCCAGAAGTACAGGAAGCCGAGTGAAGCTGGGCGTGGGCAAGGTGGGGGAAGTGGGGGAGCTGGGGGAGGTGGGGGAGGTGGGAGAAGTGGGAGAGATGGGAGAGGTGGGAGGGGTGGTCTTCCCCAGGGACTCGCCAATTCTTCGTTCAGTGCATGATCAGTTCTGAAAACTGTACATAAAGTAATGTCATAGCATTCAACAGATTATATTTAGTTATGTATGTGTATACAAATACACCTATGCATGCAATAACAACCAGTGAAAATGGAGGCCATGAACTTGGAGGAAGCAGTACACAGACACACACACATCATACATACTACACATACACACACACCAAACACTACACACTCACCATACACACTACACATACACCACACATGCCAAACATACTACACACACACACACACCACACTACACACACACACACACCAAACACTACACACACACCACACCACATACATATAACACACACACACCACACTACACATACACACACACACACACACCAAACACTACACACACACCACACCACACACATATAACACACACACATACCCCCCGAGCCCCCCCCCCCATATATGTTTTTTCTCTCAGCGTTCAGTTAGCTTGTTTTCTCAGCCTCCTGCTTTCTGCCAAGTGAGGATGATGGCAGGAGACCCTCAGTAGACTGTAGGCTGGTGCCTCAAACTGGACCTCCCAACCTCTAGAATTGTGAGGAATAACGTCTTGCTCTTTATAAGCCATGCCATGTCACATACTATGATAGCCACACAGACAGACCAAAACTGAATCATTTCTGAGGCTAGTGAGTGAAGCTTTATGCTGTTCAGTGAGTCGGACAAGTTCATGGCTTCAAACTCCAGAACACTGCCTTACGTTTCCATTATAAGTCTTCATATATGGCTTCACTTACCAAGTCAGCCAAGGCAAAAATATGCCCAGCTGAAGTTCTCACTCACTGACCCATTCCTCCCCTTACATCCTTTAGGAAGACTGGTTGCATTCAGGTAGTGTGGCCATAGAACACCTTAAAACTGTAGAACACTATAGGACACAGTAAAGGTAAAGGTACCTTTTACAACCACAGCCATTTACTGATTATACAACACTGTCTTAATTCTACCCCCTTAAACCATGCCTCTGCTGGGATGGAAGTTGTCATGCACTCTTCTCACATGCGAAGGCAACAGGAGAACAGCAACCATGGCCCCTCGCTGCCAACATGCCAGGAGCCTCACTTTTGCCTCTGCGATCAACTATAGTTGGTCTCACCTGGATTTTTTTTTTTTTTTTACAAAATAATATTTTAAAGTTAATTTTCAACCTTAAAAGGAAGGTAACCATGTTATACAAACTGCAAAAACAAACCCTAAAGAAGCTAAGTTTAAAAATAAGTCATTTAGATGCCAAATTTAAGAGAGTGATTACCTATCCCTGAAAGACAATCTGGGTTGCTATATAGAGGGCTGAAACTCTTAATCACATTTTATTTCTTACTCTGGGCAATGCTCTCACAGACGTCGTCTTTCCAATCCATCTTGTATGTGTACTGTTTTATAAATCATTAATGAACCATACTGCTGTAATAACATCATGCTCTGCTTAGTCATTACTTTGCGGCAGAATGTTAGATCACTTGCTTTTGTTCTCCTTGTAAAGCCAAAGGGAAAAGACTCTTGTATGGACAGGCTTAACTTTTTAAAAGTAACTTTGATTTATTCAAACAGTTTTGTATAATGTACATGGATCATATTTAATTCTCATTCCAATCTCCCATGGCCCTCTCCCTCCCTCAGGACTCAGCCCTCTAATAATGACCTTCTAATATGTCCTCAGAATAAAAACAATATTTAATAATCCATGATGAAAATTTTTCACTAAAATAATTGTGGATCCGTGCTACATTTTTAGCTGCAATTCAGGTTTTCAGTTCTGTTTGTGTGAAGTCCTAATTTGTAAAGGTGAAATTAAACACCAGAGGGCACCAAGTCTCTTGGAACAAAACAGACTCATTGCTTTGCATGTAAGACTTTCATGTCCTGGAGTACACTATGGAAGGCTGTACTGTACATTAAAAATGATGAGATTTCATCCTTTGTAAGACAAAGGTTACAGAGCCAATTGTAAGTTCTCCAGTAGGTCTCAGCTAAGATTCTGCCCCTGCTTTTGTTCTGCAGGGACATTTGTTGTCCCTTTGCTCAGAGGTTTAAAAAAAAAAAGTTTCCTTGAGTTAGTATTTGGGACAATTTTACATAAGTACATTGTTGGGGTTTTAAGTTTGAGGTGTCATTTGCAGTTTCCTGGAAAGTAGGCATGCTCCTAAATTCAAAATAAGATCGATGGCAAGCCATGTGCTTCATGCAGAGGAAGGTGTGAGAAGAAAGTAAAGTAACTTAAGACAGGAGGAGCCATTTCACAAGGAGCTGTTCCTCTCACGTGTGTTTGTCATTGTTCTTTCATGCATTTGACAAACCATGCTCCTCCCACTCTTGAATAAAATGGTGCTTATATCAGTTTCCATCATATCAGCCAATAGCTTCTTTCCATTTGTTACATTTTTGTCCATTAAGCATTTAACACTATTCATGTGTCATATGTTAAAGTATATTCTTGTTTCATAATGTTAAATTAGTTCTGATGGTTAGATGTTTTATCTTCAGCCACAATAACTCATAATTTATCTAAGTTGTCTTCTATGAAGCATCATTATCACCTAGCAGAATAAATACAACACACATATTTTAGGGAAATGAAACTGCTGTTTCCTTCTACATATTGTGAAGGTGAATTGTTTCTTGTTGCTGCTGTAATGAATTTTAAATTTAAAATAAATTCACTGTTTTAAACACACAAATGAATTTGGCTTCCAAAAGTCAGAAGTCTCAAATATGCTGAAGGTTAGTCTCACTCTGCAAAATAAAGGCCTTATCGGGGCTACATTCCCGAACAGGGGATCCAGGCAAAAACCCGAGTATGGATGCCTCTTAGTTACCTTTCTAGAAGCATCTGCATCTTTGCCATTTCTGGTTTTGATTCTTCTCTTTTCACCTTCCTTGCTTGATGACCTGACGATTGCTTTGCCCCTTCCAATTACTTTACAGTAATCTCTTTAAGACAGGGTGATTAGCAACCATAATCTGGTCCTTAATCCTAATTCCTCACTGCCACTTAGTGTACTCACAGGCTTCAAATATCAGGATGTGGGCATTCTTTGTGAGTAAGACCAGGGTTAGACCAAGGCATTTATTCTGTCTCCTGTAGTTAGAATTGGTTTTAAGTAAAGACAGCATTAAAAAAGAAGAGCTAGCTGTGAATCTTGATGGCTTTTAGACAAATCAGTACTTTCTCTGAACTTAACGAGTTTTCTAAGAGTTTGCAGGTGCCGTGATTCATTGATTATTTCTTTATTATTATCATGCCAGAAGTGATGAGATAAGTCCATCTATACTAATATACCCAAAGCCTGTATACATTTGACTGGGGGAATCTCTAGGTCAAGATTGACAAGAGGCAGAAGGCATCGTTTGAAAAGATTTCGTGGCCTTTGGATATAGAAAGCTGCTCATGTAACCAGCTTAGGACTGGGTGATCTGGAGCCGGACTGTGAGAGAAGAAAGGAACTTAGATAAAAGTTCACATACGTCACTTTGAAGTAGCTCTAGGTTAGGTCCAGGCCTCCAGACAACGAGAGTCTGATTGAATATTACAAAAACTATCCACAGACAAGAAGCAGATTAATGATAAAATACCTTTCAGTTGTTGTGCTTTGTGTTTGTTTTGGATTTTAATTTTTGTGCTTGTTACTAAATAAGTTCAGAACCATAGAAGGAGTTTCTCCATGCAATATTTTGAACCAAGTGGCACAGGAAAGACATTCTTGGTTTCCTCTCAGATGATCTAAAGTTAAAAGGACATAGATTGCTCAGGTTCACGTTGTGTTAACTAGATACAAACCAGACTCATCAGGAAGAGCTATGTCAGTTGAGGCATTGCTTCCATCACATTGACCTGTAAGCAAATCTCTGGAACATTTTATTGACTGATGATTGATGTTAGAGGGCCCAGCCCACTGTGAGTGATGTCATTATAGAAACAGTTACTGAGCATGCCATGGAAAGAAAGCCAGGACACCTCATTCCTCTGTGGTTCTGTGTCAGCTTCATACCTTTCGCTCCTTCCCTGACATCCTTTCATGATAGACTGTGGGTTACAGGTGAAATAAACCCTTCCCCCCCCCCCACCAAGTGGCTTTTTCTTGTGGTCTTTTATCACAGCAGGCAAACAAGGCCATAGATACCACAAACTTGTCAGATACTGAGGAAAAGCTCATCCATTCACTTCATTAGTTATATGGGTTCTATATGGGCGAGATGAAGTTCACTGCAGTTTGCCAATTGCTAAAAATGATGAATTTAAAGTACTGATTGGTCCTTTGGATTTGAGAGCTGTTTAGTTCATTAGCCCTTTGTTGACTTGATAATTTGTTTTTCAGATGTTTAAGTTCTGAAGTTCTTTATATGTCCTAGGTATTAATCCCTTGTCTGGTGTACAGTTGGCAAAGATTTTTATTCCAGTGATTTCTTCCTTGCTATGCAGAAGCTTTCCAATTATTTTGTAATCTCATATGACATTTGTTGCAGAAAATATTAAAAAAAGGACCAGCAATCTTCCCATACTACTGCTGGGCACCGGCCGGCCACATGGCTCCAGCCGGGTGATCTCAACTTGGAGGTCTCTCTGCACTAGAGTTCCCAAATTCCCTTGGGGGATCTCTGCCATGCCAGCCCCATACAACGACAGTCTAACCCCCCCCACACACACACACACATACACAAAATGACCATCCACCCCTTGGTCAGCTGCCACAACTCTCTGCCCCATGCAGTCCCACCAGCTCTGTCTCTAACTGGCCCCTTCATCGACCTGATTCACTTGTCTCTCACTCTGCTAGTTCCTTCTCAGCAATAAACCCCTGTAATCGGCGGTCCCACATTCCAGTAACCAAGTAATTCAAAACTCTTGAAGCTTATAATTAATCAGATTTGTGTATCAATAAATTCTCAATTCACAAGATGCCAATACAATAATTTCAGAACCAATTGATAATGATAAAAGCTGCCCATATAGATTAGACAAATTATCCCAATTATTCTCACCTTTATGATATCATAACTGCCTATGGCTATTTAAAGCCACACTGGTTCAGGTTCTTCTTCCTGTATGTTCACCTCCATCTTGGCTTCTCTCCCTCTCCTGAGACGCTTTCTGTCTCTGCAATGCTTAGCTCCACCTCCCTTTTCCCTTTCCAATCACAGGCCTCCTGCTGCACAAATATTTTAATGTAATTGGACAGGGAAAATCCTGTCACAGACATTTTTGTCATTATTCCAGGTGCTATTTAAGTAAACTCCTTTGCTCTGCTTGCATCATAAAACATTTACCTATCTTTTCTTCTAGTAGTTTTAACGCTTCAGGTCTTACCTTATTTGAGCCATCTTCAATTTGCTTTTTTGTTTGTTTGTTTGACAGAGTTAGAGATGGGGATCTAGTTTCTTTCTACATATGGAAATTAGTTTACCTAGCACCATTTGTTAAAGAAGCTGTCTCTTTTAAGTTTGTGGGCCTGTATGGGTTGCATTCCACTGGTCTACATGTCTGTTTTTATAATTGGATCATGCTGCTTTCTTTTTTTTAAACTGTGGTTCTATGTAGTAAAATTTGACATCAGGAGCTATGCTACATCTAGCTTTGTTCTTTCTGTTTAGGATTCCTTTGCTATTTGGAGTCTTTTGTGTTTCCATATCAATTTTAATTTTATGTTTGTTTTTAGTTCTGTGAAGAATATCATTGCTATTATGCTTATGGTGATATAACTATTTTCACAGTACTAATTTTGCCAATCTGTGAACATGGGAAGGCATTCTACCTCTTAGCATCTTTTTCACAAGTTTTAGAAGGAAATAAAAAGTGATACTCAACAGAATTAAAAGGAATTAGAAACAGCATTATTTGACCTGGAGGAATATTTGATTTATTTAGAGCATTAAACCAGCCACCATATTCCTAACCAAAGCCTAATTCATAGCAAGGTTCTATCTCTTCTCCCTCATGTAAAAGCTCTGAGAAGTAAGGAGATGGTTTAAAAAATGTTTTGGGATTCATAAATCTTAAGTGAAAAAACCCCAAAGCATATCACAAACATATAAGTAGAAAAGTGCCACATGCTGATAGAGAAGCCACAGCAAGTTATCCAGAAACTCTACCAAGATTATTGGTGATGGCTTGCCTAAGGAAGAAATGTTCCCATAGAGACAGAACAGCCTTCTGTTAGAAATTGCCACCTGAGGCTTTCATGGCTAGATGCTCCTCCACAGTCTAGATTCAAAGACAGGCTGATTTGCTTGTAAGGAGTGGATGCAGCTTGTGACTGTAAGTTGAATCCAGTGTTCATTGACCATTATGCCAGGTCCCTCAAATCAAGTGAGTAATTTGCTTGCACTTTTTAAGTGAACAACAAATCTAAATAGCAGTACATCTGTTTACAACATGGCTTCCTGAATATTTTATTCCCAAGTGTGAGACTTCTCTGAAAAAAAGAAGGTTCATTACAAATATTACTCTGCTGTTCATTGACAATTGGCTCTGTTATCCGTGAGCCCTGGTGGAAGAATACAGTAAAAGTTGAGTAGTTGTCATGCCTGCTGCCCCATCAAGACTTCTGTAGCACATGGATCACGCAGTAGTTCTGACTTTCAAATGCTATTGAAAAGAGGTATTTATTTTGTCAGGTTGTAACTGCCCTAGATAGTGATTCCTCTGAGAAATTTGTGCAAAGTAAATTGAAAACCTTATGGAAATGATTCACCATTCTAGATTCTGTTAAGAACATTGTGTGATTCATGTGCGGAGGTAAAAGCAGTAACAGCATCTAGGAAGAAGTCGATTCCAACTCTTGGAGATTACTTTGAAGGCATCAAAACAAAAATGGAAGAACCAAGCACAGATGCAATAGAGAATCAACAAGACAGAGAGACTGTCTCCAGAGGTGGAGACTCTGGGTCTCAGTTACTACTATCTCATGGGAAAGGTTCAGCTGCTAAGGACTTGCTTCTGATGAATGAGCAAAAAAAGTGGGCTTTGTGGTGTCTACTCCTGGTGTCTTGACCATCCACAACAAAGGGTTTGGAATATCTCATAATCCTACTTGGTAAAGCACTGACAAAGTTTGAGAAGATTTAAAAATGACCAAAAATAGACACAGTGCTATCAGACATGGTATTATCTTGTGAAGAGAAGAATCAATCACCCCACCCCACCCCCTGAAAAGTTTCACCATTCCCTTTTTAAGTTATTTCTTTGTTTTAGCAAATTACTGTTGCCACCTGCATTATCAGTAACACCGCCCTGTTTAGGAATCCCATTGAGACAAGAGCCTCTGCCAGCAAAAAGGGTCCTGGCTCCTGAAGGTTAACACGGTCAGTAGCATTAGGAAGGAAAGAGAGGGGGGAGAGAGGTGATTTTCATCCATGCTTCCTGAATCACAAAGCCCCGGAGCCCTTTTATATATTTTTAAGATTTATTTTAAAATTATGTGTATATGTGCATACAGGTTTATTCACATGCGATCACAAGTGCCCACAGAGCCAAAGAGAGGGTGTTGGCTCTCCTGGGAGTGGATTACAGGTGGTTGTGAGCCACTCAGCATGGGTGTTGGGAATTGTTCTTGGTTCCTCTGTAAGAGTACTACCTGCTCTTAATGGCTGAGCCACCTCTCCTGACCTGACTCTTGTTGCTGGTTTTAAACATGCTAAATCAAGGGCTGGAGGGAAGGTCAGCACCTGGAAACACTTGCTGTTCTTACAAAGGATCCAACTCAGACACAAGCATCCATGTGGCAGTTCATAATCACGTGTGACTCAAGTTCCAGGTGTACAGACATGGTGCACAAACATACATGTAAACAACACAAAATTCAAGTAAATGAATTGTAGGAGTCAGAGGGCATGTAGGACACCAGAAGAACATGGCCCACTGCGTCAGCTAAGGAAGCCTTACATGGGCTCACAGTGGCTGAATCAGCAAGCATGAGACCTGCATGGGGCTGCACCAGGTCCTCTGCATACATATTATGGCTGTGAGCGTGGTGTTCTCGTAGGACTGCTAACGGTGGGTATGGATGTCTTTTCCCTGCTCTTGGGGTTCTTTCCCTCCTACTGGGCTGCCTCATCCAGCCTCAGAATGAGGGCTGTCACCTTGTCTTGTTTGTATCTTGTTTTGTCCTCTTTGGCTGTTGTCTCTTGGAGGCCTGATCTGTTCTGAAGGGATCTGGGAGAGAACAGGTGTGAGAGAAGTGGGGGAGGGGAAATGGTAGTTGGATGTATGAGAGGAGAACCTATCTTCAATAAAAAGAAAAAGAGAGGAAGAAATAGAATAAAAATAGCCACAGACTTACCCCTTCTGGGTCTCCTATCTACGCGGAACGGGTTCTGGTCGTAGGTGGGCAAAGGAGTCGGTGAAAGTGGGGTGACAAACAGACTCGACACAAGGGATTGTGGATCTGAATGTAATTTGTCAAATCAAGCATTAAACTTTTTATACAGAAGAAAATAGGGAAGTTAGGTGACACACCAGCAAGGTACAATGAGGTTACCGGATTCTTACATAAAACAGAGGAATGTAAACACAGAAGACTGGTAGGAACCAGCTGAGATAAAATTCAATGATAACAGCTGGGATCAAAAACCAGCCCCACCTAAGGTCAGCTTAATCTTAGAAGCCAGGGGCAAGGGCTTCATGCCCTTGCCATAGTTCCTAATCTAGTCTATTGTATAGTCAACCTTCCCCCTAGGCCATTGTAAATTCCTGTGTATGGGTGTAACTCAGCTATCTATAGTTCTAAGTATCTACTCTGGTTCCTCCTTAGATTGCAAACTTCCTTCTTCCTAGATAATGGTAATTTCCTGTGTAGGGCAGTGACTTAGCTATCCATGTCCAGGGTCGGCTCAAGGACTGACTGCTTAGGACTGGTGAAGATCTAACTTAGCTATATGTCAAAAATTCAATCCTTAGAAGCACTTGTAATAAAACAATATTAAGGGAAAGCACACAGATCCGTTTACCAACTAAAGCAAGGACATTGGAGCATTCGTTGTACAGGATGCCACAGTTCCAGGAGACTAAGTTTCCGTGAACTTTTCACCTCGGGACCTCGCCCAGGCTTTTCGGCCTGTCAGGCGGGCTGGTCACTACTGGAGTGGATATAGCAAAAAATATTCTTAAAAATACTAAAACGGTAAGTGCCCCTTTTCTTCGGGGTTTGTCCTTTTGTTCCTGGTTCTTGAGGTAGCTCTGAACAGCTTATCAGCAGCTGAAGTGAAGGGTTCTTTCTGCCATGTTGGGCTATTCAGGTCCCAGGAAGCAGTCTATTTTTATTAATATAACTAA
The DNA here is from genome assembly GCF_900095145.1 of Mus pahari. Lineage (NCBI taxonomy): Eukaryota > Metazoa > Chordata > Mammalia > Rodentia > Muridae > Mus > Mus pahari. Next base: position 35,862,124 of record NC_034600.1, on the reverse strand, counting down.
ACAAACTGAAAATATATTCCAATCATTTCTGCCTTTCTGTCTTAGATTGTGCCATAAAGACATCCTGTGACTTATCATATCCAATAACAGATCATAAGACACCAAGTCAGAAGAGGTCCAACTGGAGGGAATATTTCACAGAGGCCAAGAAAAATCTGGACACTCCAGCACAGATTTCTCTGCTCAATATATTAGCATTAGACCATAACTTTTCATACTTTATTCACCTACAACCCTTTTTGGCATGAGAAAACTTTACTTGACTCCAGTCATATGGATATATAAAATAAATATGTAAGCTAAACACTTACCAGTAATAAATAATAAATTTATTTTAAAATAATTATTTGGAATACATACACTTTTCCCATTTTAAGACAAGTAGTAATTAATTTGACTTGTTTAATTATATATGGTATTAAAATTTAAAATAATTGCTTCATATAAACATAAATTTATTATTTATTAGATATGAAAAGAAAGTGTACAGAGAGATGGATGTGTATTTACATCCTGAGTAAAGTTTTGACTGAATATTTGATATTTCATGATGTATAACATACTTAACACTTTTCAGAGTTGATTACTATTTTAGTTTGATAATTGCTAGTGATAAGAACACTATTTTGCATAAATACCTGGTATAAAATAGTATAAGTATGGATAGGGCCATTTCAGAACTCACTGGAAATAACTATCTAAATCCTAATACAAATTCACTTAACATGTGTTTTTATAAAATAATGTCAGCTACTCAAATACCAATTTTAAGATCAAGCATACTAACACAATAAAAATCCAAAAATACATTAAATTTTGGAACTATTCTAGTTAATTCTAATATATAACCATGGATGAAAAGTTTTTTATAAAATTATTTTTATTTACATATGTGAGTTTCTTTTCTTCATGTATGTATGCACCACATCTGTGCAGCATCTGCAGAGAACAAAAATAGGTGTCAAAATTACTGACACTGGAGTTATAGATTGTTGTGAGCTAACATATCATGCTGGAAACCAAGTCAGGGTCTTTGGAAGCAGCCAGTGATCTTAACTGCTGATATATCTCCCCAGCCCCATAACAGTTGAGTGGTTTGGTCTAAAGTCAGTGTTAACACCCAGAAGGTCACTTATTTCTTGATGTTAATAGACTACATCAGCCAAAGGTCAAAGGATAGAAATTGATGAATGATTGTGAGTCTTCTTAAATGTAAAGATTGACTTCAAAGTTAATACTTTAACTTTGGAACCAAAGAATGGTAACACTGAGGCCAATAAACGACAATTGTCGTACCAACGAAAGCATCAGAAACTTGGATAAATCTTTTTGTGTCCCAGGTACAGCTGTGGTCCCTTTAGCTGTGTGACTCAATGTAGTCTCAGAGATCCCAATAAACTGTTACTCTCTTATGGCTGTTTTGGAGATGAAGTTAGGTGTCTTGCCAGCAGTCACCCATCCCATAGGTGGCTGGATCTGGGACTCAGACTCACACTGTAAGGCTCCTCACCACTGTGCTCTGCCCTGTACTTTTCATTGGATTTCTCAGTTCTTTTAAGGCCTGATTTCTCACACGTGATAATGTGTGAGAAAAATTGCATTGTCCGTCGTTGTAAAGACACGGGATATGGGCAAACTGTGATGGCTCAGGCTAAGTTTCCCATCATTTAGTGAATCATCTACTTCCTCTAGATTTTGGTTCAATCTTCAAAAAAATATTAAAATAATTTCTTTTAGGCTTATTGGTAGGACCAAACTGAAAAATGTTTATATGATGTGTACTTAACATAGTAAGATTCACAATCATTAGGGCTGTCATTGTCATGAAAAGAATAAAGTGAAAAATATTGCCATTTAAGATTGTCTAGAAGGTATTGGCAGGTATATTCCAGTAGCTGTAGGTTTCTGTGGTTAATCAAGTAGAAACTTTCAAAGGAGACAATAGAAACCCATGACTTACATAATATAGATAGAAATAATATAGATAGAATATAAAATATAATATAGATAATATATAATATAGATAGATAGATAATATATAATATAGATAGAAATAAATCATACTGATGGGTTAATTTGAAATGTTCTGAATTATACAGTTTAGGTAAAGATCCGGATGGAGCTGGTGTGTTACAAAGTTGAAACAGCATATATGTTCACCAGGTCATCTCTAAGGGTATTCTACTTCAGTGGAGTACAAAGAGGTCCTCGGGAAAGTTCATTAAGGAAAAATGAAGAGGGTCTCCTGGGATCTGAGTGCCCAGCAGTGAGGATGCCCAAGAAACGGTGTATCTTAGGAAGTGACTCTAGGATGATTCTTCATATCTTTGATAACCTGCCTAAGTGTTTAAATTACATGGAGCCATGTTGCTCTCTAACAGTAAGAATGGAAGCTTCTAGTATCTGAACACATTTTTATAGATTGCTGTTTATCTGAAATGAGACATTTGGGAAGATGTGACGTCACCACAGCACTACCTGCATAAAGACAACACCTTGTGCTTTTCCTTTGATGCCACCTCCACACCGACCTAAACCACTGCTCTCCCCTGTTGTTTCTGGGGTTCCTGCCTGTGGCAATAGTACAGAGCACTCTTTTTACTTTAACACTTGTTCATGTCTTCCAGCCAGCCTCCCTAAGTAGCCTCTTCTTTCTTCTCAGTCTGTATTAACAGGCAACAGCTCCATATTTATTTCCTCAACCCAAATCACCTTTCCTACAGCCCCCCAACCGATAACTGTGTAGATTGCCACTCAAGGGCCTTGCTTCTCTCGTATTAATTGTATCCCACAATTTCTGTATGTAATTTATAGTTTAGCCAAATTGAACTAGTTTTAAAAATTTAAATTTATTCTTCTCTCATATATTACATCCCAACCTCAGTTTCCCGCCCCTCCAGCCCTCCGAGTCCCTCATCCCCCACTACCTCCCCAGTCTCCCAGTCATCCGTTCCTCCTCCATTTTTCTTTTCTTTGTAAAAAGGCCTATGTTCAGAGGACTTAGGTCAGACCCATGTAGGCTCCATTGTTGTCCGTTCAGTCTCTATGAGCCCGTGAGCCCAGGTTAGTTGAGTCTGTGGATTTTCTTGTGAAGTTCTTGACCCCTCTGGTTCCTATAATCCTTCCTACCCATCTTCTACAGGATTCCCTGAGCTCCACCTATTGGTTGACTGTGGGTCTCTGCATTTGCTTCTGTCAGTTGCTGGATGAGGCCTCTCTGATGACAACTGAGCTAGGCACTAATCTATGAGTATAGCAGAATATCAGTAGGAATTATTTCATTGACGTTTTTTTCTTTACCAGTCATGTTTGGTTTTATCCTAGGTCTCTGGGCTATTCAACCTCTGGGTCCTGGAACCCCAGGTGGTGTCATTGGTAGCATCCCTCACTTGGCATGGGTCTCAAGCTGGATGAGTCAGTGGTTGGCCACACCTACAATTTCAGAGCCACCTTTACCCCAGCACATCTTGTAGGCAGAAAAAATTGTAGGTTGAAACTTTTGTGGCTGGGTTGGTGTCCCAATCCGTCCACTGGCAGTCTTGCCTGGTTATAGGAGATGGCCAGTCCAGGCTCCATATCCCCCATTACTAAGTCTTACCTGGGGTCCCCCTTCTAGTTTCTGGGGAGTTTCCATTGCTCTAGGCTTCTAGTTCATCCCAGAGATGCCACCCCCATTCCAGTAGTCTCCCAGGACTCTCTCCCTCCATCCTCCCCCCAGTCTGATCCCTTCTGCCCACTCCCACCCCCAGTCCACCCACTTTATCTATTCTCTTTCCCTGTCCCAGGCCCTCTTTGAGTCTACTTTGTTACTGAGCTTCTCTGGGACTGTGGAGTGTAGCATGGTTATCCTTTACTTTACAGATAATATCCACTTGTAAGTGAGTATGTTTGTCTTTCTGATGGACTTCTTTCTAAATATTGAATATTTTCACCTCTTACCTTCCTCTCATGTTTACTTGTCTGAATTATTCTCTCATACACAGCATGTTTTTGAAATGCCTATCACATATTGAGCCATATATATAGCATCCTTTCATGACATCCATCTCCTGTGTATATAACAGTAAGTCATTGTGTTCTTGGGTATTACTCTCAAATATGTCCTGTTCCCTCTATTATATATTTCTCTTAAGTGAGGGAGAAATTATCAAACTAGGTCTCTTTCAGTCGTCCTTGGACCTCTAGCATAGTGCTTTGGATTTTAACGGCCAAAAGAGAGATGTTACATGAGTGGATACAGGGTAGAAACTATTTCCTGACTGTTTGTGAAGGCAACATACTGAATGATGACAGTTTTGATGAATTCATTTATGCAGTATATACTCTGTGTAATCTAGCTTTCAGAAGTTTTCAGAATTTTGAGTGTCTTAAAACATGAGCAATCTGACAAGTAAAAAAAAAAATCCACAGTTTGGAATGGAAGATGTTCAGGAAGGTTTTTTTAGTAAGTTATTGGATGATATGACAGTTCTTACATTTATTTCTTCATTTCTATTTCTGATTGGGAATTTGTTAGGGTTAGAGTGAAAACTGAAAGAAGTTTACCAAATTTTGTTTGGTTTCTGTTCTTGTCTTACTAAAGTTCACAAATTGTTACTCTGTTTTTAGCCTTCAGGACTGGTGTTCTTTAGACTGTTGCATTGGTTGTCCATTGCTGAATATTTCCCCAACATTTATGGGCCTGATACAATCACAGTTTTTTTTGTTCATCATCTGGTTGGTCAATAGAGTGGACTATTATAAACTGCCACTCCTTCTTTTGGTCCTACTCACATTATCTCTGTCAACTGGATTCAGAAGATCACACAGATCAGGACATCGGTATCGGTAGGCAGTTTGGCCTCCACTTAAAGAAAATGAGAGTGCAGCAACCATTGTGAATGTCACAGTGCCGGCTGAACAGGACAGAGTCACTTCCTAATCCTCTGGCCCTTATACTCTTTCCACTCCCTCTTGAGAAATGTTCCTTGATCCTTAGGCATTTTGCATGTGTATCCATTGAGACTTAGTGCCATAACCTATATTTTGATTGTGGTTTTCTGTTGATTGCCTCAATTTTAGAGTGAGGTTTCCTTGATGCAACACTTGACTTCAGACATAAGGACAAATACTTAGGGTGCAAGTAGGGATCATTATGGACATCACTAGCCTTGGATAGTTGATTAGGTTTCTAGTACCAGGCAGGATTTCTCTCTTGTTGAGCAGGTATTAAGTCCTTTTAGAGAGACATTGGTTGCCACCAAGGTATGTATGCCACTCCTCTATACTCAGGGTTATTGTATTATCTTGGTGGTGGTTGTGGTTCATAGCCTGTTGGTTACTTCCCTCCCTTGGAAGTTTTCATGGGGCCTCCTGCTAACATGCAAGCTAGACCTGAGGCAGGAGATATTCAGGTCAGTTCTAGCTCATATCCATCTGGGCCCTGTGTCAGAAGTGAATGGTGTCTTCAGAAAAAGGAACTTACTTTACACCACTGGGAACAACCAAGGACAGTAACAATAGCCTGTAATGTTTGAGAATGGATGGAATGTCAGAAGCTATACTTCTTAAGTCTTACCAGCATGACTGCCTAAACATGAGCTAACCGAGAACAACAACAGATGTACCAAAGGGGTTAAAGGGAGCAAACAGGGGGCCTCAGCCCTATACAAGGAACTGCAGGCAACTAAGAGTGCTGAGAGCAGGAGAAACAGTCTTCCCCAGGGAAGAGCACACCGATTGGCTATTCAATACCAAATGGTCAGCTCTGAGCACATACACATGCAGGTAACAATAAGCTGAGTGAGCAGGCGATATTTAGGAATGTAAATGTATAAACATATAGTCATGTAATAGCAATCAATGAGAAAGGTTACAGATTTGAAGGAGAACAAGGTAGGATATAAGGATGGTTTGCAGGGAGAAAAGGAAAGGAGGAATGATATACTATAACCTTCCAAAGAAGAAAAACGAGGAATAATAACCCAGTATACTAAATTTGCTTTCACATGAAATTGAAACTCAGTGACTCAAATAATTTCCCAGTGCTAAAAATTTCCAGAACTGTTTTGAAAAGCTAACTGGGTACAGCTTGCAATTGGGAAGAGCTAACATAGTATATTAGGAAAAGAAATCCAAACAGATGGAATTTGGATTTTCTCATGCTGATGCAAAGAACCCAAGCCAGGGGAACTTTGGTTTCTTCAGTTCAGTGCTTTACCCACAGAAAATGAGAATTAAATGAGATTCTGTTCCGTAGTCATTTAGTTTATAGAGAATTTCCCTTTTAATAAAAGTCTAGGAATTTCTAGTGCAGTCAGTTACAACAGTGTGAAATTACTCTTTTTCTATTTATTTGTTGTGCAGAGGGTACCACAGTACATACATGGGTGTTGGTTCTCTCCTTCCACCATGCAGGACTTGGGGGTTGAGCTTGGGTTTCCAGGCTTGGTGACAAGCTTCTTTCCCACTAAGCTATCTCTCTGGCTCTTCTTTCTCACAGTCTTACATGACTATCTTTTCTAAATGACAGTTGCCTTGCCTCAGTACACTTTTTTTTCCGCATTTTTTATTAGATATTTTCTTTATTTACATTTCAAATGCTATCCCCAAAGTCCCCTTTCCCCTCCCCCTCCCCTGCTCCCCTATCCACCCACTCCCCTATCCACTACAGGGTTGCAGCCCCCTTCAACTCCTTGGCTACTTTCTCTAGCTCCTCCATTGGGGGCCCTGTGTTTTATCTGACTGTGAGCATCTACTTCTGTGTTTGCCAGGCACTGGCATAGCCTCACAAGAGATAGTAATAGTGCACTTTTAAAAATAGTTTATTTCTATTACAACATACATCAGTACTTTATTATATTTTTAAATTTATAAGTGATTTCAGTTGTATAAATATTCAACATTTGTTTATCAATTAATAACTTGACACTTGAGTTATTTTCAGCTCTGGGATACTGGGAATAATATTGCTGTAAACTTTCTTTCTTTCTTTCTTTCTTTCTTTCTTTCTTTCTTTCTTTCTTTCTTTCTTTCTTTCTTTTTATTGTTTCATTTATTTGCATTCCAAATGTTGTCCCCCTTCCCAGTCCCCCTCCAAGAGTTCCTTACCCCATCTCCCCTGCCCTTTATGGGGATCATGTTTTTCCAAATTTTTATTAGATATTTTCTTCATTTACATTTCAAATGCTATCCCCAAAGTCCCCTATACCCCCCCACCCTGCTCCCCTACCCACCCACTCCCACTTCTTGGCCCTGGCATTCCCCTCTATGGGTCATATAAAGTTTGCAAGACCAAGGGGCCTCTCTTCCCAATGATGGTCAACTAGGCCATCTTCTGCTACATATGCAGCTAGAGACTCGAGCTCAGGGGGTACTGGTTAGTTCATATTGTTGTTCCACCTACAGGGTTGCAGNCCCCTTCAGCTCCTTGGGTACTTTCTCTAGCTCCTCCATTGCAGACCCTGTGTTCCATCCAATAGCTGGCTGTGAGCATCCTCTTCTGTGTTTGCCAGGCACTGGCATAGCCGCACAAGAGGCCGTTATATCAGGGTCCCTTCAGCAGAATCTTGCTGGCATGTGCATTAGTGTCTGCGTTTGGTGGCTGATCATGGGATGGATCCCCGGGTGGGGTAGACTCTGAATGGTCCATCCTTTCTGCAAATCAAAACAACCCTGAGATTCTACCTCACACCAGTGAAAATGGCTAACATCAAAAATTCAGGTGACAGCAGATGATGGCGAAGATTTAGAGAAAGAGGAACACTCCTCCATTGCTGGTGGGAATGTAAGCTTGTACAACCACTCTGGAAATCAGTCTGGCTGTTCCTCAGAAAATTGGACATAGTACTACCGGAAGATCCAGCAATACCTCTCCTGGGCATATACCCAGAAGATGTTCCAACTGGTAATAAGGACACATGCTCCACTATGTTCATAGCAGCCTTATTTATAATAGCCAGAAGCTGGAAAGAACCCAGATGTCCCTCAACAGAGGAATGGATACAGAAACTGTGGTACATTTACACAATGGAGTACTACTCAGCTTTTAAAAACAATGAATTTATGAATTCTTGGGCAAATGGTTGTATCTGGAGGATATCATCCTTAGTGAGGTAATCCAATCACAAAAGAAGTCACTAGATATGCACTCACTGATAAGTGGATATTAGCCCAGAAACTTAGAATACCCAAGATACGGTTTCCAAAACACAAGAAAATAGAAGACCAACATGTGGATACTTCATTCCTCCTGAGAATAGGGAACAAAATACACATGGAAGGAGTCACAGAGACAAAGTTTGGAGCCTCCGTACACTTTAAGTAACTATTTTTGTCAAAAATTTTCCATGAATGACTATGGAGATGACTTAGTTTTACTTGTCACATAAGCATGATGACCAGAGTTCAGATGCCCAGCACCTATGTAAAAGCCAGAGAAGAGAAGAGAGGAGACAGATGGGCTCCTGAAGCTCACTTGGCTACCCAGGCTAACAAATTTGTGAACTCTAGCTTCAGGAAGAGACCCTATCTCAAAAATAATGTGGGGAGCAATTGATAAAGGCACCTGATATTGACCTCTGTCCTCCAGGTGTATATGCCTGCTTGTACCTGTCTTCCTCCTCACCCATAGCTCATGATCACATTCATATCGTACATGCACAAACATGCATACACATATAGACTGACTGACAGACACACACACACACAAACACATACCTTGAAAATGTTGTGATATAGTTTGAAGTAATACACTTACACACACACACACACACACACACACACACACACACACACACACACAGCAGGTCTTAAAATTACATTACAACCGTGAACAAAATTGAGAAGCAAACATCAAGATTTAACAAAGCTTTAGAGTCATTTTAATTTTTTTCTCTAAATATTTGATCATGCATTTCTATATAACAAAGCACTTTTTCCTGTATAACATGACACTTTTTCCACTGAACAGAACATACATACAGAGTTAAAGACAGTCACTCTCAGGACAGATTTGCCTGTAGTTTTGGGCAATGGCTATTCTGCTGAACCACACACAGCTCCAGAGGATTCTAAGATAGGCAGCACAGCTGGGGGAATACATAACATTTGGCCTGTTTGGGTTTTTTTTTTTTTTTTTATTTGATTGTTTTTTTTTGTTTTTTGTTTTTTGTTTTTGGTGAAATGTTTAACATCACTTGCTAAAAACATGGTCTTTTGTAATTCTTAGTTTCCATTCTACATGTATTTACCACCGCCGTACATTATTAAATATTTGATTCTGTCTTCCTTCAACCTGCACCGTTTTTGTTTGACTCTCACTGTTAAGGGACAGAATTCAAATCTTGCTCAATCCTTGCGTTGTAGCTAAAATATCTGTTGTCAGTCAGGCTTTAAATCTGTGGCTCTTCACCTATGGAGGATGTTGTACAAGTCCATTCACATCTCGGCCCACAATGTCTCCTGTTGTGTCTGTCACCTGCCATCACACCCCATTCAACCTTTACCAAAGCTCAGTTTGATCTATATTTCCTCTCGGGTCCCTAAACCATGTAAGTATTCCAGTATGTAGTTATTTCCCATGTTGGTTTATCTGCTTTATAGCCTCCATTTAAGAACCGTCTCATTCTTCCTCTAAAACTCATTTTAAATATTAAACTTTAAATAACTTACCTAGGAAAATCCATCTGATTCCCTGCCACCTAGACTCTGTAAGATTTGTGTGAATTCTTTAATAAGCTATGACCCATTCAAAGTCAACAAGGTCTGTCATTCAACTTAATATTTGACAGGCAACAATAAAATCTGAGTTTGAAGATTTTATTAAAATTGCTTGTGAGCCGTAACTTCTTAGTAAGGCAATCAGTGTTGGGAACAGTCAAGAGGAAGGAACCCGTGCTAGAGCACGGAGGGACTTCTCACACAGAAGCGCTCCTTCCCACTCCTGCTGAGCCAAGTGTGGCCCCATACGACCAACTCATTCTTTTCAACACCAGCACTAAGTACAAGGAAAATGTTGGAATTTGTTTTCTTTTTTCTTTTCAAACTTTGAAAACACTATATTTGGCTTTATGTACTATACTTTGATTTAAAACACAAGCTAAATGGAAAGCCATTCAGAGTTCTTGGGGTCCTAAATTTGTGTGAGGAATAAAGATCCCAGACAAAGTAATGTGAGGTTCTTATAAGTTTACCTGAGGAAACGGGCCAGTGGGCAGCCTGAAGACAGACTCACTGTGAACATATGACATGAAGCTGCCCAGCTCATGACAATCAACCACCCCCGTTAGTCACTGTAGAGCACATGCACATGGAGAGAACCTACACAGCAGGGAGAGTACCAAGTAATGCACAGAGGTCACACAGGGTCACCCTAGACATGGTTCACGGGTGTTACAGCACAAAAAACACACTCAAAAAGAGGATTTAGCCCATTGAAGCACTTCTGTCTATCAGAACTTAGGAACATGTCATTTTGCCTACTTTTCCCAGACTTCTACCAATTAAATCCCTTACTGTTTTCCCTGTGGGCCACTCCCCAGTGATTTCTGTCTACGGTCTTTGATTTTTATTTTATTCTATTATAATTTTATTTTTGACTTCTGCATTCTCCTGAAAAGGATGAGCTTCCGATGGGGCCTACTTTAAGGATCGATGGGCTGTGCTTTTTAGCTTTCTAATAGATAACTTAAAAAAATGCATTCAAAATATAAGCTTAAGTAAGTTGTCAGCATGATTTCTTTACTGTTATTTTTGTTCCTTTGAGACAGGGTCTAACTATTACTCCCCTACCTCAACTTCCCAAAGGCCGAAATTACCAATGTAAATCCCTATTCCCAGTCAAGTATAATTTTAACCTTTTTTTTTTTGAAAATGAGCATTATTTTCCCCTTTTATTAAACATGGATTCTTTTCTCATACTATATTATCTGACTAGTTTCCCCTCCCTCTACTCCTCCCTGTGCCTCCCTATCTCCTCTCCCACTGGCCACACCCGCTATCCATCATTCATTAGAAAAGACCATGGAGAAGGAAAGTTTTGAGCTCTCATGTGTTACTGAAACACAAGATTATGTCAGGTGCAAGGGTGATATTTTGCTAACTGAACAACAGGAGGTATTTATTGTTAAGCCAGCAGCAATACTAAGGGGTTTAATTGTTCATGGCCCTTAAATAAACATATACAGTGATACTATATTAAGTAAAGCTTCCCCTGCCCCTAGAGTTTGCAAATGTAGCTGCTGTGTCACATGTGCACCAGAAGGTGGCAGAGAGGAGAGAGATGATGTTGATGCTCAGTGTTGTGACCTAGGAACATTTAAATGATAAGTAGCCTAACATTCCCTGAAAAAAAGCAAGGCTGAGACCATTAGCAGCCCAGCACCAGGGAGCCTGAACAGGGATATCCTGAGATGACCACAAGGCTGGTGCGATGAAGGGCTTGCGGGGCAGAGTAAGCTCAAGCTGACCCCTGCCTGGCACCATAATTCACAAGTAGGAGATAGCACTCTTGAGATGAGCCCCAGACACTCACAGACCCCAGGCACCACCAAGAGGACCAAGGAAGTAGTAGAGAAATGGAAGAGAGTGAGAAACAGAAGGATATGAAAACAATGGAGAGAGGCAGAAATAGAGATGCAAGGGTAGTGAGAAATGTCTGATGTGAGTAGCCAGTGATGCCACCTGGGACCATAGTAAAGTCCTGGCCTGTGCTGCTATTTGGGGCCACATCTGGGTCTCTAGCCCTGCAGCAGAGGGGTCTGTTACCACCAAAAGTCAGGCAGATGTCCCTGGTCTGGGCTGCAACCCAGAGATATGTTGCTGTCTGAGGGCAGTAACTGGCTCTACCCCTCACCTGGGCATTGTGGGAGAGCTGGCCCTGAGCTCATGAGAACAGGAGACCTGACACCACCACTACCAGCACATTGCAGGAGCTTCGGGTGCGCTGACCAGAGGGTACTAGGATGGGAGAGCTGGCCTTACCGCTCTTCTCCCATGCAGCAGTGTGGCTGGGGGAGAGATACCCTCCTCCTCTCACTCCTCAGTATCTGCTGCATGCCCGAGCCCTGGTTCTAGGGCATGAGAACAGGAGAGCTGGCCCTGTCCCACGCTAGCTGTAGCACTTAGGAGAGTGGGTCCTGCAGCTCGGCTGGGCAGCACAGTGGAGCTGACCATGATGGTAGAGTCCTAGATGAGCCTGTTCCAAAGGCATGTGGGAGAGACCTGCTACTGATACGCCATGCAGTTACATGGGCAAGGGAGGAGAGCTGGCCCCAAGGCCATCAAAGTGGTAGAGTTGGCCCTGCATGCTACAACACTTGGGAGCAGGCCCTGCACCTCACCTGGGCAGTACAGTAGAGCTGGCTCTGGATGTGGGGGTCGAAGTGAGCAGGGCCCAAGGGCATGAGTGTGGGAAAGTCACCCCTGATCTTGTCTGCTGGGTGGTGGCACAGGCGAGGCAAAGCTGCCCTTCTCCCTTCCCTTGTTGAGAGTGGAAGAACTGAGAACTAGCCATGCCTCTTACTAGCTGCAACACTGAGAGAGCAGGCACTGTACTTCCCCTGGCCAGCGGAGTAGAGCTGGCCCTGTTTGCAGGGTTTGCTGGAGAGCTACCCCTGAAGGCAGGAGAGTGGAAGTGTAGGGGGCTGACTAGCTCTGGTACCTCTCTGGCCCAGATCCAAGCTTTTGAATTGGCCCACCCCAACATTTTCCTCATCAGTGAACTTCTGGAGTGCAGGAAGGGGCTGGTTCCACAGATCCAAAGCTGCAGAATCTCCGTGTCACAAGAAAACAACAGAATATCCAAGAGGAGTCCCAGAGAGGACCCAGTACTGATAGAATAGCAGAAGCCAGAGGCCTCACACCAGAGGCTCCCACAATGAGATTTTTTTCTCTGTTAGGGGACAGATTGCAAGGGTGGATGGAGGGTGGGTACCAGGGCAGGGGGAGATGAGTGGGATTGGGGTGCATGATGTGAAATTCACAAGAACCAATACATTTTTTTTTTAATCTGGAAAAAATTAATCTATCTCAGAAAGTTAAATTTATTATATGTAAGTTGTTTAGAAACAACATTTAGAAGTATTAGTAAGGGACACTTAAATAGTTACAAAATGAGACATAAGAATATTCATGAACTCATTTATGTCTGTATACACATACTTCTTTATGCAGCTAACAGAAGAACTGTTTTCTCAAGTACTTTCCCACTCGCATATGCTCACACTGGTATTAAACCACTTGGTTTTAAAAAGAACGTCAAGATCATTGAAAATCTTCAAGTACAGCTTTGTTATATACAGCAAACTTAATTGTAGTTTTTAAATATTTGCAGATCACTTGATCTTTTGAGGGAGGGGCATATATACATGGCACATGTAGAGGTCAGAGGTTAACCTCATGTCTGTTCTTGTTTTATTCCTTTATTGAGACAGGGTGTCTTATTTGTTGGTACATTAGTTTCCAGGGTTTATATGGACTCTAATCTTGTCAAAGGAGGAGCACTACTGTGCTCAGATTTGTGGGAACTCTGGAGATCCGAACTCAAATTCTCATGCTTACCCACCAAGTACTGTGCCCACAGAGCCATCCCCAAACCTGCACATCCTGTGATATTACATATGGGACCAAAAGTGAGTACAGAGGTTCATCTTTAATTCTCTGGAACCCAACAGACAAGGGTTGAAGCACACTTGAAAGAACAAGTTGTCTTACCTGGCTGTCACACAACCCACAGGGACTAGAAGTTGTCTGGACAATCTCTTCATCATAGAAGTCTAGCAGTAAATCAAGATAGCATGTGATCTGTGGGAGATACAAGGCCGAAAAGGAGAGAATTGTTTTGTAGAGGGAACAGCTATTATGGGGAGCCTGGGAACAGAAAACCCTCTTGTCACAGGGGGGCAGATTGGAGCCAAGAAATAGACTGGAGAGCTCTAGGACTCCATTTCCCCATAACACTGCTGAAAGTGAGGGGACAGGCATCTAACAGGCATAAGGAGCACGACAGGGAGCCTGGCCAGAAGGCAGAGAGAGGAACACAATCCAAGCTATAATTGTATTCCATAGATGGGTTGGCTGTACTTACTATTCAGGGTTCTATTATGTACATCAGTGATGCTCTGACCCTAGGGCCTAAAGATGTTCATACATTCCCTATGTCTAAGACTGGCTAAAATAAAAGTCTTTCTGGTCTTGCCGTTCTCAGATTTTTGTTGTTACTGTTGTTTGTTTTTCTATCACGGGGTTCATGCAACCTAGGCTTACTGTGTTTTAGAGCAATTACTATTCTTGGCATGGTATAGATACTGAGAGAAGTTTTCTGTGGATTGGAAAATCAGAAAATAGAACACCAAGGCAGTCTCTGAGGAGACCTCTAAATAACAGTGAGTAACAGTATCTGCAGAAAGAGACCTCAGTGGGCCCGGCCCAGGGTTAGATTAGTGCCCACTAATGACATTTATTTCAGACTTGAATTACCCAAAAGCACACCAGCTGAATGTGTCAAGAGCTAGACACCGGTGTCTGTGGATGCATGCACACACAAGAATTCCGGGAGAACAGGCCGGGCCTCAGACTGTTGTAATTCACACGGAGTTTGACATTATTAACTGATCATCTGCTTTGTACTTAGAAAAACATGCTGCACATAAATAGAAACTTGCTCTTGCTATCTTTTCAAACGATGTCACTGTTTCCTCAGAAGGGCTTCCACCGTAGCTCGTCCCCAAATGGGCACAGCCATGGTAAGAGACAGCATCTTTTTGGAAACAACTTTCTTTTGATGTTTGCACAGTTTTGTTATGCTCATTTTCTAAGAGCACAACTCGAAGTCCACTCTGATAACGGATTCTGAAGTCTAGAAGTCTAGAATCGTTTTTACTGACTGGAAGTACAATGATTTATAGTAAATATCTCAACATTGACTCATCATGCTTAAAGGAACATCATAGCAATAAAATACATTCATAATGGTTATTGTCCTCTCCCACAGCCTGGTGGCAGCTGTCATCCCTCGCTTTGATTTGGGGAATTTGCCTGAGTGCAGATGGGATTATACTATTTGCCTCTGTGAGATTTCCTCACTAGATAGAATGTATTCAAGATTTGTCCATTGGTTGTATGTTGATGCACATGGCTGTTGTCTGTGCAACATGGCAAAAATAAATAGTATTGCAATGGACTTTGAGACATCTTCCAGACCCTGAGGTCAACTCTTTTGAGTGTAAATACCCAGAAATGGGGTTACAAGACCATATGGTAGTTTCATTCTGTAAACTTTTTTGAGGACTTGCCATGTCTGTACCACTCTCCCCAACACACAGCAGTGTATCAAGCCCACTTTTCTCCACCTGCTGACCAGCATCTGCTGTTTTTCTTTTATAATCACCACCCAAACAGAAATGGGGCTTTTATTTGCATTTTCTTGATGATTAGTAAGTGGAGTTTTTCTCTGTGCACTTGCTATTTGTATGTCTGTTGCTGTAGAAGTATATATTGTTTTCTGCCTTAGTGTGATAAGGCTGTTGTATCTTTAACCATTGAGCTGTAAGAGCCCCTTACACCATCTGTAGATTAGCCTATTACAGGTGTGTGGTTTGCAGATAGTTTTTCCTATTGCACAGCTTGTTGGCTTGTCTGTTGTTTCCTCTGTTATGCAGATCATTTTCTCTGATTGGACCAATCAGAGAAGCCACAGGCAGGGAACCCCCATAATTCTGATTATTTCTTTTTCTCATTTGTAAGACACTGACATTTTAAATTCTGTGGATTGATTTTACAGTGGTGGCAGTTTTCCTGGGTGCAGTGTTTATTTTGCTTTGTGAGATCATACTGTTGATTTTTCTACCAGTTAAACAAATGAGAGGAGACATATTTTAGGGTCATTTTGTTCTGTGCAGCCCAATTGTCACACAGCATGGAGTTGTAGATATTTCATTACTAGTCTACTTTGTAACCTGGTATCAAGAGGAGAGTCCATGGACATAGGACATTTTAGAACCTGCTGGAAATGGCCTAGCTTTATCCCGGTCTGCCTAGAGGTTGTAGTGTTCATGTTAGTGTATCTTGCAGGTGGCTCCTTGGCTGGTTTGGGCTACTTTGTTTCCTACTTCTCCTGATCATCACACAGCTGACTTTGTTCTTGGTAGCAATTGCTTTTGTTGCATGCTACATTTTTCTCTAACCCCCCCCCCATTTTTGAAAAATTGAATGTCTCTCTGTCTCTGTCTCTGTGTGTGTGTGCGCGCGCGCGCGTGTGCGTGTGTGTGTTTGTGTTTGCCAAATCAAGAATGGAGTGGTCTATAAGGCAATTGTCTTAAAGCATTGCACTCCAATTGAGTTAAAAGCTGTTTTATTGATTGCGGTATTTTATAGCTAACTGAATTATTAATTTGACTTCATTTGGCATGCGGAAAGTTTTAAAACCAGAGATCTTATGACACATCATGCTCTGTGGCATAGATCTTTTACCTTTCTCCTAAAGATATACTAGTGGTAATGAATGTTTTATAATCTACCTGCATGGAGACAAATACATAACCACTATCTTTAAAAACAGACATCTTCATTTGAAAATGCTTATTTTGTATAGTCTTTTCTTGGAAAACAAATATGCACTCTAAATGGGAAGCGGAGTGAAAGGGCTCAGAGGTGTTTGCCAACCGTAACAGAATGCCTTCGTTGGTAGAAGATGCTCCAGCACTGTTCACCCATGTACAGGTGTCTTCCAAGGCCTACACCCAAGAGCCAAGTAGACTTGAGTATATCTCCTTGGTACATTATTTCTTTTCAACCCCCTCTCCTTTTTCAGGGAGATGGATTCAAATAAAAAGGGATATTATATCTCTCCACATTAACCATCAGTATACCAACACACCAGGAGCATTTCAGACCCTGCTTTTTATAAAATGGTACCAGTTTTGTAGAATATGACATACATAGGAAAACTGTACAAATTATATCCTGTTTTCAGGGACCAAATAAACATAGTAGTGTAACAAAAGCTTCCTTGGGTGTATCTGTCTTTGGGTCCATTGTCTGCATGCAGCTGAGTATATGCATGAATGCAAACCAACACAAAATTGAATATTTAAACATTTTGAGATTGTGTGTGTGTGTATGTGTTATTTGTTTTTGTTACTCAAGTTTTTGGTTTTCAAGTGTGAACTTTGTAGATTATGTCAAGTCCCCACAACAGAGGGTTGGACATATCTGCTGGTGACCTTCAGTAAAGCTGGTAAGTTCCAATTTATCCAGTATTTCTACCACTATTTATGACAAGCCTTGGTGAGTCATGTGCATGTTGATAAGAACATCTTTTGTTTATCATAGACTAACATGAGGCTTTTCACTCCTAAATGGAGTTATTGCGCGTGTTGTCCTGAGCTGGTACACCTGAAACAGCCCTTGGTTTGAATTTCCCAGTACAACTGTGACAAAGGTACCTCAGCATTAAAGTTAAACTTGCTATGTAGCCAACACTTCAACTCTCTGGGATTAGAGGATTGAGGCACTATGTCATTACTTTACAACTTCTTGGCAGTAAGTACTGTCTGAAAGCTAGCTTTACTACAGTGCACTGCCTTCTGTGATGCCAGCAGTGACCTCCTGTCTCCTCACTCTCTGTACCATACCTACACTGATGCCCTTGAACAGGCGTATCATGGCTTCTATCTCCCACCTGCACCCCTGATAGCCCCATGAGTTTCTCATTCATTCACATTGCTATCCAAATATCCCTCCCTACCTCGCTTAAACAACTCAGACTCCCTAATGCATTTCCCCTTAAATCCTCGTGATCTGCTACGGTCTTAGTTAAGGGTAAAACAGTGCTGAGCTTTTCTAGAAGTGGTTCCCATTTCCAAAGTAGAAGAAGCAAGCCCACACGTTTCATCTGGGTGAATTCTCCTGTACACTGACAGAGTTCCACCTGTGTTTTCTCCCTTCGCCTTTCCTCTCTTCTCAGACAGCTATCTCTGCACATTGTCAGCCAGGAGCAAATATAGTTCTACAAAATCAAAGCCATACAGCAGTGCTTCTGGGTTTTCATCTGGTTGAATACCTTTTTAAATGATACTGTTTTTAATTCTCTATAGAAATAATATTCCTGAAAGAAAAGGCCCCTGAAGGAAGCTCTTGAGCTTGGCTGTTTGGCAGGAAGGCTTCTGAAGAAGTCCACTGACAAAGTTGTGACATTAGGCATAAAACTCATGCCATTACAAATTCATTGAAACTGGGTGTATTGGTGTATATGTTTAATCCCAGCACTCAGGAGGCAGGGTTGAGAGCATATCTGTGAGTTCAAGGCCAGCCTGATCTACATAGCAAGTTTGATGCTAGTTAAAGCTACATAGTAAGGCTCTCTTTAAAAAACAAACAAACAAACAAAAAAACAAACAAAAAAAACAAAATCAGAGAACAAAAGGTATTGTGTTGTAGATGCTCATGTCTGTTGCACTTAGAGGCATGTTCTCTGTGTCCCCTTACCCAGGGTTTTGAGAAGGGACACAGTGAATGTGAATGTGTGGGAGGCCTGTATCTACCTCCTCTGGCCATTAATGTCACATCAGCAGGATAAAGGTCAAATGACAGCTGAACATGCTCAGTATCTAATGGAGGAGGTCATGGGAGGGGTTGGAGAGGGAGAAGGGGGGGAGGATGAAAACATATTGTACTCACGCATGGCAATCTCAAAGCTTAATCCTAAATTCAATGATGCTGATAGAAAGCAGGGCTGGAGGGCCATTTCCTGCTTTAGACCCAGGCTTGGTGCCTCCGACTCAGGCTTGCATTAGCAGCCAGCCCTCTCACGCTCAGAGGTGTAGCCTCAGACTACAAGTGGAGCCAGATTTTCTTGGTTCTAAGGCTTTTAGACCTTGATCTCTCTGGTTCTCCAGCAGGCAAATGGCCTACTGTGGGTTTTTGAAGCTTACATAACTGATGAGAGGCAGAGAGAAAAATACATAAACAAGAATTAGTGTGGCTACATACCTTATAAACAGCTGAATTATCTTCCCAAATTCACTGAAAGCCACTTTAGTCAGACTGAGAAGAGACTCAAGTTTGAAACAAAAATTAAGGAATTTTGTTGACTTCATTTTCACACAGAGGAAAAGAGAGTCAGTGTCTGTGAAATTGCTAAGGAACATATCCAGATATGAAACATATGAGTTATAGCTTCATCTCAGCCGTGTAGTTTTGGTTCAGTTTCTCCAACAAGGAAAATACAGTTGTACCACTGATGCTCAGGATTCGCCTTGTATAGCTAAAGGTCATTTTGAGAAGACTAGAGAAAAGTGAAAGAAGATACTCAAGAAGAACTCCCTGGGAATGTTCCTACCACAGAAATGCCTTCCCAGTCTTTCTCCCTGTCCCCAACCAGGGAAACCATGGATACCTTCCCAGCCAACAAGGAAACCACGTGGCAGCTTCCAGTACAGCACAGGAAGAAGGGATGTGCTGGAAAGTGTGTAGACTGGCCTTTTTACAATGCTCATTTCAGTGCTCACGTTGTCTTCAAGTTCAGGGTCTTCTGCTGCTCTGTTTAGTAACTGGTATTAGCTGTCTGCTGCACCAGTACCAGCCCCATTTTAGTCTGAGGCAGTGAGGTATGGAGAAAGCTGACATCTGCGTCATAGAACGACCAGGTAAAGAAGGTAACATGTGATATCAGATGATGATGTGGGCCTTGGACACTGGTACTCAGGACCAGGCAGATATCTATTGCCACATTTTCCACTCTTGTCCCTTTATACTAAGCCCTGAGGCCTGAGGTGATGCCACTTGGACAGCAAAACCCTAGGCTTCCTATTTCCACATGGTGTCCAGCTCATACCTTCATTAGATTACATCCATAGGTCTTCAGCTCTAGTCAGTGCTCGGCAGCATGAAACTTCTGACATTTCCTGGAGGCATACTGGCCACAACTTGTCTGTGCCACTGACTTCTTCCTTTGGAATTCTCCTAGGGGAAAAGCTAGTTTATGAAGACTGGAATAGGTGGAGACCTTCTCAGATAAACAGAAATCAATACATAGTTCAAGGGGTAAAAGCAATCAGGGAAACAGTCTTTCATCAAGTCCTTATTGAGACAAAAACCTGTATCAAAGCAAAAGAATAATCTGAAAAACAAAACCAAATTCTGCACCTCAAGGAAGTAGGCAAACAAGAACTGAGCCCAAAATCAGAAGGAAGTAATAAAGGTCATTATAGAAATTATTGAAAAGGAGACTAGATCAGCAGTTCTCCTCCTGTGGGACACACCCCCTTTGGGGCTGAATGACACTTTCCCAGGGGTCGCACATCAGATACTTACATTACAACTCATAACAGCAGCAAAATTACGAAGTTGCAATGAAATAATTTTATGTTGGGGCTTACTACAATATGAGGAACTGTATTAAAGAGTCGCTGCTTTGAGAAGGGTGAGAGCTGCAGTTCTAGAAAAATAGTTACAGAGGATCAAAAAGAAGAGTGGATTTTCTAAAAAGCAAATCATTACTCAGAGAAGAAAAATTAATCAAAATTGGAAATGAAAAGGCATAATAGATACAACATTAGTATAACATTACAAATGTACATATTCGACTTTATATTAAAGTTTTAGTTAACATACAATAAGATCACTTTGCCATTTTTCTTTCCTACCTCCAACCTCTTCCATGCCCAGCCCTCCTTAAATTGATGGTCTCTTTCTTTGATTATTATCGTTACATATATACGCATAAGTATATAATACGCCTTACTGAGACCATTTAGAGTACCTTGTTTATATAAGACTCCAGAGCTCACTACTTTATAAACATTTATATGCCAACATTTGGACAGCTGTCATGAAATGTACATACTCTTTGATACATATACTTTATCAAGACATGATCATGAATAAAGAAAATCTAAACAGAATAATAGGAAAGGAGATTAAATTACTTATAAAATGTCTCAGACAAAGACAAGAACTGAACCTGATTGGCCCCATTACCAAATTATTGCAAACACTTAAAGAAAAACCAGTGGCAAAAACAATTAAAAAGTAGTGATTATTACGTATTCACTTCGTAAGGCTAGGTGATATTAAACTCAGAAAATAATGTACAATTAAGAAAATGAAGTATAATGTCTCTCATAAGTCCACAGGCAAAATACTTAATAAAATACTTGGAACACATTTAAAACATTTTGAAATTTTTCTTAATGGTCAAGTGGAATTTATCATAGAAATGCACTTGACTCAATAAACTTAGAATTATAAATGGAATAAAATTAGCATGTATATCAAAATAATGACAAAATTCATATGATCTTTTCATTGTATGCAGAAAACAGAGAGTAAGCAGTTATTTGACAGAAACTCTCAACATAGTAAATACAGAGCAGATGCATCCCAGTCTAACAAATGCTCTATGATAACCCAATATCAACATTGGTTAGG
The DNA here is from genome assembly GCF_900095145.1 of Mus pahari. NCBI lineage: Eukaryota > Metazoa > Chordata > Mammalia > Rodentia > Muridae > Mus > Mus pahari. The sequence continues at coordinate 35,840,716 of NC_034600.1, read as the reverse complement.
TACTGTGGTTTGATCCCAGGGCCATATGAATACTTAGTTAGCACTGTGTTCAAAATAGCACTGGAAGTTTTGCCCAGAACATTAAAAATACCCAGTTTATAAAGGAGGAAATGAAAGTGTGCTATTTATAGACTGATCTTACTGACAGAAAATCCTTTTATTCTAGCATTCCGTCTTGAAATAATAAATGAACTTTGTAAAACGCCAGGGCACCAACATTAAATGATCAGGGTGTTTCTGTATGCTGATAGCAAATCACCTAAAAACCATCAAGAAACACTCATCTGAAATAGATCCAGACAACAAAATGAAACGTTTCTACATCAGTGGAAGAAATTAAAGAACCTACAAATAAAATGGGAAGATAACCTTTGTTCAAGGGCTAGAATGATCAATATTATTGATGTCTATACTAACCCAAGTGTTGTATAGCTCAATTAAAAGTTCCAGTGATTCCTTATAACAGATAGGCAGCACTGAATAACCTTTCTTTGGATGTGTACTCAGTAGTATGTGCCGAATACAGGAAAACAAAATTAGACCTGAACCTCATTCCCACCAGGTTCAACTCAAGAAAATAAGACTTCAGCGTAGGACTGGCAAGTGTGCAGCTTCCAAAAGGCAACAGAAAAAAGGCAGGTGTCCTGGCACATCCATAGTTAGGAATTTGGGAAACAGAAGAAAGGCAGGTGTCCTGGCACACCTAGAATCAAGCATTTGGGAAACAGGGAAATTATGAGGTTGAGACCAGCCTGGACTGCAGGGAAGATGGAAGCATAAGGTAAAATCACTGGTATTCTTCCAGGTGAAACATCTGGCTAGAATGCAAATATGGGGGCAATAGAAACAAAGTATTTGTCATTACTTTTATTATTTTATACCAAACTTGAAAAAGAAACTGTTGGTACCATAGAAGAAACAATATGCAGATGGAACAGTATCATGTAAATGAAAGAAAATGTTTGCAAACTCCATAAGATGAGTTGATATCTACAGTATCTAAGGAATGCTAACAACTTTATAGTAAAAACTGCCCATTTAAAAAATTGTCAAATAGGTATTTCTTAGATGAATTCTACCAGAAATGTTAGAATTGTTCAACATAGTATTAATAGATCAAATATATTGACTATTGGCAAGGAAATGGAGAAAAAGGACCCTTTCAAACTTCTGATGGAAGTATAAGTAATATATCTGTTATAGAAAACAGCGCAGAAGCCCTCTAAAAATTACAAATAAAACCACCAGACTGTCCTACTCTTGTGTACAGCTCATCAAGTCACATCAGCACCAGCATGGCCATATTTATTTCAGTACTATTCACAGTAGCCAAGATATGAAATCAGTCAACTTGTTTGTCAGTGGATAAATGGATACAGAATATGGTGGGGCAAGATAGATGGCTCAGGAGTTGAGGCCCTTGGCTGCTCTTTCAGAGGACCCAGGTTTGAGTCCTGGTACCCACAGTTAACAGCTGGGTGTAACCCCAGTTTCATGAAATCCAGTGCTCTCTTCTGGCCTACTTGGGCATCTGGTATGCACACTGTGTATAGACCTATATGCAGATCAAACATCTGTGCACATAAAATAAATAAATAAATATTTGAAAATAAATGTAAGCTCTTCATATATCTTATATTTAATATACATTTATATATAATATATTCAGCCATTTTAAATGCTCAGTGAAATAAGCTAGGCACAGGAAAAAACAAATACCGTGTGATTTCCATCATGGGGCATCACCAGCAGTTGATGTCCTAGAAGGTGTTGAATGGTGCTGTCTGGGTTGTTGCACGTGCAGAGTGTCGAGGACTCAGTATATGCAAAATTTCAGGTGGAGGAGTAAGCTACAGAGAGTGATTGCACAACACAACCACTGTCGTTACCATACTGTGTTCCTGAAAAATGCTAGAGTGGATGTAAATTATCCTCACTACAAAATTGGTAACTACACGAATTAACTAGCTAGATATAGTCATTCATCAAAGTTTTATGTGGTTTATACATGTGTAGAATACGTACACACAATTTCATTTAAAGAATAAAAATAAACGTTAAAAGTGGGGCTTGGGGAAATGGCAAATATGTAGAAAAGCCATCTGTTTTAGTGCCAGCTGCAGAGTTGGGTATACAAAGAATGGTGGTGGGGAAGGCTTCCCAGAACTGAGTAGTCCTAAAGTGGAAAGCTTCAAAGTTTTATGTACTGCTTCTGAGAGGAAAGTCAGCTGAAAAGGGCTTCACAGTATTGCAAACTGATGGGCTGTGGCCAGAGACCTTATAAGCGCACAAGCTTCATCCCTGGATTCTGGGACACACTGACGAGAACAGTTAGTTCTCTGGGTAAGTTAGTTCTCAATGAAGGCAACGCTGGCAGACAACTTGTAGGAGTCCTGTGCCTCTGCCTTTCTCATCCTCGATGGCTTCATTGGTATAAGCTCTGTACCTCCCAAGCCATCTCTGGGATTGTGCTCAGTAGTAATCAATAAGCACAAATTTGACTCCATGATTTGTTTCTTTGCTTTTGTGTTTGTCTTAAGAGATAAAGAACATGAGGATGGATGGGTTGGGAAGTGGGGAAAGGTCAGGGAGGGGAGAGAATTTGATACATGGAATTATCAAAGAATAAACTTATGATACAAATGCCAAAAACCAATAAAAACTAGTTTAGTCCATTGTGAGACGTACCAGCATGACTCCGAACCTCCCTAGGTAACAAAGAAGGAAAGAGAAACACATTGTGCTGTCTGAAGTGGCCCATTCCCCATTTTAAGTCAAGTCCGAGGTGAGTGGGAGTCTAGTAAGAATCTCCCTTCTCCTAGCAGCATTGCTTCAGGTTCTTCATTACAAGACGCTGCAGCATGACCTCACACCTGAGGTTTAAACAAATCCTACAAAAGGGAAATTTGACTATTTTACTTTGGTAACACTTTGTACCGCTGAAAACTTATTTTTAAATACAAAATAAAATTAGTACAGTGTCTCCTGGGGTCTTTCCCACAGTGTCCCAAACCCTTCCAGGGTTTGTGGCCATGACTGAAGTAGACTCCTGGCCTCATTGAAACTTTTAGCTCTTGTCAGACAACCTGGTAAAATGCTGAACCGTATTTCTGTCTGTTTCTTGGTCTACTTAGTGGCCCAGAGCGCCACTCTCCTGAGCTCTGTTAAGTATTTCCTGAGGTCATGGTATGAACTTATTCATGTCCTGTTCTTCTCGCCACTGTAAGTTTGAGTCAGAGGTTGGTTTGGACCAAGCATCCCAAGGACCACTGAGATGAAATTTTATGAGAGAAGCTGAGGCCTGCAATCTTAGAAATTAAATGGAGGTAGGAGGATCAGAAGTCTAAGGTCATCCTAAACTACATAGTAAGTTCTCATAGCTAGCCTGAGCTATGAGAGTCTTTTTCTAAACTACGCGCATGCACGCGCGCGCACACACACAGATACGCACACACAGATACACACACACACATAGATAGATAGATAGATAGATAGATAGATAGATAGATAGATAGATAGATAGATAGATAATTTATTAATAATTCTTTCCCTTCAGAGACTGGTAGACCCATACTGATGATTTACTTTTGTTTAAATTGTAAATGGTCATCTTATGCTTAGGGAGATCAGAGAGTCCCTGGCATTTTGCAATATTCTTTCTGTAATATTTTATATTTTATATTAGAAAGCATGTATGACAGCTAAGCTACAGAAAATGACAAGTGAGAAGTTGAACACAAGTGTGAAATTAAAGGAAAATGAGAGAAACTCCAGAGTGGGAAGAAAAAAGCCAACTTCCTCCTCTGCAGTTGTTACAGGGCTACAACAAGAACTGGACAAAGGTTGGCATTTCTATTGAGATTGGTTTGTTCTCTAGATTGTTATGGGCTGAGCCAGTGGAGGGCTAAGGTACTTCGTGCATGTCCCCCTGACTCAACAAGGGAGAATGTGCAATTCCTGTGCTAGGTCCCTAGTTGGACCTGTCTCTGACTCAGACTGTGGAAGTTCCCAACTTGATTGTTTGGTCACTTGACCGACCTCTCGATTCTCCCACCATGCAGGTGGCTCAGGTGCCGTTAATAAGACTACACTGTCTTTGCGCCCACATTTAGGAGTGAGCATGCTCTGAAGAGGTAGCCGTGTTTGTTTCTCACTAACTCCTTGTCTGTGTGTGGTCTACAGACTTGGGGCTTTCTTAGACACAATCTGATAAAATTTGTTGCAGTTGTAATAGAGAAATAGTGCCCAACATATACTTCATAGGAGAGGGATCATGGAAGCTGGCTAGCCAGCCCACCTACACTAACCTTGCTTTTTAGAGTTTCTGTATCTTATCAGATTTGCTCACCTATCATACCTTCATAAAAGAATAAGGGAAATGCATAATTGAGTTGGGTTGGGTTGGGTAAGGAGCTGATATAAAGTTACCCTGGACTTTATCAGAAGAGCATCATAACAGTGAGAGCCATCATTGGACCTTGAACTGGGAAAGCATTAGAAAGTGACAGTACATCAGAGGCTACATGATGGGCCTTAAAAGCTTTCCAAAATACCCACAGGAGGAAATGTGGAGACAGAGTGTGGAGTAGAGACTGAAGGAAAGGCCATCCAGAGACAGCCCCACCTGGGGATCCATCCCATACACAGCCACCAAACCCAGACACGATTGTGGATGCCAAGAAGTGCTTCCTGACAGGAGCCTGATATAGCTGTCTCCTGAAAGGCTGTGCCAGAGCCTGACAAGTACAGAGGTGAATACTCACAGCCAACCATTGAACTGAGCATGGGGTCCCCAATGGAGGAGTTAGGGAAAGGACTGAAGGAGCTGAAGGGGTTTGCAACCCCAGAGGAAGAACAACAATATCAACCAACCAGACCTCCCAGCACTTCCAGGGACTAAACCACCAATCAAAGAGTACACATGGAGCAACCCATGGCTCCAGCTGCATATGTAGTAGAGAATGGCTTTATTGGGCATCAATGGGAGGAGAGGCCCTTGGTTCTGCAAAGGCTTGATGCCCTAGTGTAGGGTAATACCAGGGCAGGGAGGTGGGAGTTGGTGGGTGGATGGGGGAATACCCTCATAGAAGCAGGGGGAGGAGGGATGGGATAGGGGGGTTCTGGTGGGGAAACTAGGAAAAGGGATAACATTTGAAATGTAAATAAAGAAAATATCCAATAAAAAATAGTAGTCAAAAATAAATAAATAAATAACTTCCCTTGAATCCTCGAGAAGACTTAATAAAGATATCTCACAAGCTTCCCATCCCTAGTTAGGAAGCTACTGACATTTGGTGGATGCTAGCGGAAGGAATGTCAGTTTTCTTTAGGTATATTGTCCCTGGTAGGTGGATGCCTCTACACACATGTGCATATGAACAGTGCAAATTAGACACAGCAGGGGGTAAAAATATTTTAGGATAGAAACTATAATTACAATGTCAAAAATAAGAGAAATAGAATTAAGATAACTAGTAAAGCCCTATATAAAAGCAAGTAAATATTAAAATTAAACTCTTAAAAGAGGACATGAAGTTGAGGGGTATAGGGCTGGATCTAAGAGGAGTTAGCATGATCTAGTTTCTGTGTTTGTGTTCCTCTGTTTTATAAACTCAGTGCATTTTAAATAAATTGCCTCCTGGGTAATAATCAAAGAAGTTAAACAGGTTAGCATAGCTACGAAGGCCAAAGCGTTGGAGTCCGGGTAGTGCTGCTGGATGTCGGCTCTTTTAGTTATTAGCTGGCAAGTAACTCAACCCCTCTGGGTTCTGTGTCCTGATCAGCTACATTTTAATGCTACATTAAAAGTAGCATTACCGACTCCCAAAGGTTACTTTGGGTTTTACTATTGCATAATACACTTTAATTTTAAAATAGACCTTCTATACAACAGTCACTTGATAAATAGCTATTATAATTAAAATTAAACTTTATTCTGTACTAACTTTGCCCCTATCACTTGGCTGGGCCATCTCTTCCCAGGCCTTCACATATTCTTAATGACTTCACTAATATTAACATAAAAAGCATAACTGAATATTTAGATGTTATGAGCTTAAAACTAGCCCCAAACTTTCTACTTTATGGGAGGTATTTTAAATTCTGTTCAGTTATATAAAAAGGTGTAAATAATCAAGATTATGAAGGACAGACACTCTTAAGGTTCAAGAACACCAGTGCCTTTTAGAGAACCCAAACCTTAGGGCATCTTCTTTTAGCTCTTTTGAAGGATGTCACTATGATGTAGTAATTGGGTGACTGAGATCTGGTAACAAGATAAAGATGAAAGGCTTAAAGGATAATTCATCTGTCATTCATTTCCTTCAGAGACAGGCATACCAATATTGATGATTTGTTTCATACAGGAACTGTTTACTTAAGGTCTTCATTTTTGTTTAAATTGTAAATATTCACTTTATGCTTTAGAGAAATCAAAGAAAGCCTCTGGCATTTTGCAATATTCTTTTTATAATGTTTTATATTAAAAAGCATGCATAACAGTTAAGCTACAGAAAATGAATTCATCAGTGAACTCTAAATTAAATTTTGAAGCAACAAACTTATGAGACAAGCTATTGTAAACCTATAGGGATAGTTTTTAATATCACTCATTTTTCTTATGTAATCCTTTTATTAGAATATGTAATCAGAATAGATGTAACTGATTATTAGAGTATAGCAACCTTTAAGCATAAAATAAAGTATTTCCTCTATATGTAGAAAGCAATAGCAAACATTAATTCTTAAGCTTTTCTCCAATCATTAATAATTAAGTGTAATTTTCTGGATTCAGAGGTCCATAAGGGAATACAGAAAATCATTTGGCCAATATACCTGAGCCTCTTGGTATGATACTTGATATCTTGATCTTTGTGGGGAGAGCCCACTTTAGAGCCGGCTCCAGTTGTACATTTTCCTATGAATAAATTATGTTCTCCATATTTCTAAAGAAAGGTCATGATTGTCTTAATCAAAACATTTTGAAAGTATCTTTGAAATATTAATCAGCTTTAAGGTAAATTATAATTCTTGACATTTTTAAAAGCCTTAAACTTTATCCATTTAAACAGAAAAAAAAAAAGTAGACATTGAGTGAAGCTGAAAACTCATGTTATATCACACTCTTTAGCATTTCCTGAGAGCTCCTTCCATACAGAGTGCTCTGACTGAGGGCTGGAAAATGGAGACAAGACAGAGATTATCCTCTGGGATCTCAGGGACAGCTGAGGTAGGGATAGAGGCTGCAGGACACTGCCATTTAGTGAGGAGACAAAGGAAGGGAAATGGAGGGACCACAGACTGCAGAGGGGAGAAGGCTCAGGAAGGGTTTTCTGCTTGGAGTCCCTGAAGTTTTTGGTAGTGGGTATTGACTAGGTGGTTTCATATTGAAGAGAAAACAGGAGCCTGCAGCCTCATGTGGATCTCCTTCAGTGTCTTGTAACATTGCTAGAAAGGTGAATAAGGGGACACTTACGACTAGCAATTAAAATGGAAAGTTTTTCAGGGGATACAATCAAATGGCCATTTTATGATTTTCTAAGTAAAGTTAAGAACAACCTAATAAGATTGTGTGTTTTAAGTTACTCAGGCAGAAACATGAGAGGTGAGTGGAAGAGGAAAGAGGAAAATACGGCTTAGAAAGTGGGAAAAGTGACTTGGAGCCGTGACTCTCAACCTTCCTAATGCTGTGACCCTCTTAATACAGTTCCTCATGCTGTGGTGACTCCAACCATAGAGTTATTTTTGTCACTACGTCATAACTGTAATTTTGCTACTATTATGAACCATAATGTAAATATCTGATATGCAGGATATGTGTATGTGACCCTGTGAAAAGGTCAGTTGACCCCCAAAGGGATCACGATCCACAGTTTGAGAACTAATGATTCAGAAGGTTATTATAGAAATTCTAATAAGAATGTTTGAGAGTATAACCAGTAAAAAGACATGACAAATGACAAATCTGAGAGCGTCCAAGCAGGGCATGTACTAAACAGTGGTCACAGTTGACAGAGGGAGAAGACTGGAGGCGGGTTGATAGATCTGTTTAGCGTGCTGTCTCCTTAGATCACAGAAGCAGGCCATGCAGCCAGGTTGGGAGCCTGTGGGCCTGTGGATTGGGGCGTATATGGAGACATATTCAGAGTTTGGTTTTATGTTTAAGTACCAGATACAGTTCGGAGAAATCTTTCAGGTGACTGGGTCTATGGAAGGAGCCCAGGTAATGTGCAAAACCAAGAGTTGTAGACACACCTTGAGGAAATAAATGAGGTGTGGACAAGGCAGAGCCTGAGAAAATAGGCTGAGGTTGAAAGTATGAAGGAATGTTGGTTTTGTTTTTTAACTGATGACAAAAGAGGATGGCAAGGGAAGAGAGAGGCTTATGTAACAGAGGGATGTTAATGGGTGTATTCACACTAACTTCCCTTCTGAAAGCTTGTTTTTCTGGCAGCTAGAAGAGCTGTGACCTGATGGTAAGGAGGAGAGGACCGAACTGCCCCACTTCCTTGTCTCCTGGCAGAGATGCTGCAGGAGCAGTCTCTTGGTTGGAAGGAAAAAGTCTCAGGCCAGACAGTGAGAGCAGGAGGTGAAGGCCACAGAGCCCTGGGAAAGCCCAGAATACATCAGAGGGCATGATGGGAAAGAAGTCTGTGAGAGAATGGTACATGGAGAAAGAACAGAAGAGACAAACACGAAGAAGAGCCAAGTGCTTCTCTGGGTTCTCGTTAAGTGGGTTCTCATAAAGTGGGTTCTCATAGTTATATTTCTTTTTCTTAAATAATTTATTTTTTACTTACTACTTACTTTACATCCCAATCACAGACCCTTCCCTCCTCTCCTGCCAGTCCTGCTCTTACAAATCCCTCCCCTCATTACCGCCACTCCTTCTCTGAAGAGAAGGGGAAGCCTTCCTCAGGTACCACCCCACCCTGGGACATACAGTCCTAGTAGGACTAGGTACATCCTCTTCCACTGAAGCCAGACAAGGCAGTCTAGTTAGGGGAAGGGCCAGTGACAGGCAACAAGGTCAGAGACAGTCCCCACTCCGATTGTTAGGGGACCCACATAAAGACCAAGCTGCACATTTGCTGCAAATGTACATAGGTCTAGCCTATGTATGTTCATTGCTTGCTCCTTCAGCAAAGGAAGGGGGGGCTTGTCAGTGACCCACCCCCACACTGGGGTCCAGGTTAGTTGACTCTGCAGTTCTTCTTGTGACGTCCTTGAATGTTCTAAAGTCTCCTAGTCTCTGCACCTCTTCCAGTTCTGAGTCTCTGTGTTATTCACCATCTACCACTAATGGAAGATTTTCTTACGGAGGTTGAAAAATGTATGCATACCCATATCTATGGGTGTAATGATAATCCATTAGGAATCAGTTAACATTATATTCGTTTTGCAGAATAGTAGTAACTGTCCTCTAGGGCCTGTGACCTGTCTAGCCATATGCTCCTGAACCGATAATTAGCTAGGTGTGGATCTGATGTTGTGGGGCAGGACTAAAATACAGTCAGAAAGAGGCTTGTTATCTCTGTAATGCTTGTGCCACTGTTGCACTCTTTCACTGTTGCATGTGGGATGGTTTGTCAGGACAGTGGTTGCTGGAGCTTACAAAGCTCACTCTTGGGAAACTTTCATTATTGCTGTTCTCCTCTGGAAGCATACACAGTACATTCTGGCATTATGAAAGTTCACCAGTAGGAATGGAACTTTTAGGTCAGGATCAGCCTGATATCACGATGTTCTATAGCTCAAGTATGTGGTGTTTTCAACAATAGGGTTTTATTGTCATGTTTTGTAGGGTAACAAAAATATTGGCAACAATAGCCTGTAATATTTGGGGGCCTATGGGACCTCAGTAGCCAGAAACTCCAAAAGAAATATCCCATTTCAGGCAGGGGGGCTTTTATTTGTTCACCTGTGGTGTCCAGCATGATGGATAGCATCACCCCATTATAGGGTGAATCCATTTTAACTCTTCCATGTATCTCTATCTCTCTCCTCTCTCTCTCTCTCTCTCTCTCTCTCTCTCTCTCTCTCTCGTGTGTGCGTTCGTGTGTGTGTGTGTGTGTGTGTGTGTCTACTTCAGTTAAGCCTTTTGCCTTTATTCTGCTGTAACCCTTTATGGCACTTCATTCTGTTCCCCTTCATTGAATTACCCTTCTCAATGCTCTTCAGTCATTTTCTGTCCTCTGTATGTATTTGAAGTGAAATTTACTTCTCTGAATATTCATAGTTGATATTTACATTTGAGAAACAACATGTGACATTTGTCTTTCTAGGTCTATATTTCCTTACTCAGAATGATTATTTTCAGGTCTACTCATTTACCTATGAATCTCATAATTTCATTTTTCATAATAGCTGAATATTATTCCATTGTGTAAATGTACCACATTTTCATTATCTATTCTTCACTTGATAGATATGTGGGCTGTTTCTATTTCCTAGCTATTGTGAGTAGAGTATCAGTAAATATGAAAGATCTGATATCTCTAAAGTAGAATACAGAGTCCTTTGGGTATATGCCCAAGAGTGATATAGCTGAATTACATGGCATATCTAGTTCTAAATTTCTGAAGAACCTGCACACTGATTTTTATAATGGGTTCACTAATTTTCACTCCTACCAGTAAAGAATTAGTGTTCCTTTATTCACACTCACACCAACCCTTCTATGGTCATTAGTTTATTTTGTATTTTTCTTCTAAGTCTGCTTTTCTCTCTGTTTAGTTCCATGCCTAGAGTCTTGTTTTGTTTTGTTTTTTAATTTTTTTTTAGTTGTTTCACTATTCTAGAAAGTAACCTTCTGTCAGATGTGTAGCTGATGAAGATTTTTGCCAGTTGTATAGGTTGTCTCTATACTCAGATGATGGTGTCCTTTTCTGTACAGAGTCTTTTTAGTTTCGTGAGGTCCCATTTATTAATTGTTGGTCTTGATGCCTGTGCTCACAGGACACTGTGTGATAAAGGCCTTTACTGTATCAGTGAGTTCAAGAATAGTCACTTTCCACTCTATCAGATCTTATGTTGAGTTATTTAATCCCTATGGAGTTGAGTTTTGTGCAAGATGAGAGCTAAGAATATAGTTTCATTCTTCTACATGGAATCCTGTTTGACCCAAACAATCTGTTGAACATGTTGCTTTTCCCCATTGTGAATTGTTGTACTCTTTGTCAAAAGTTAGGTGAACATAGGTGGACAGATTATATCTGAGTCCTTAATTATATTCCATTGCTAACATCATCAAAATATGAACCAAGTCTTACCAAAAACTGAAAGACTTATATGATGAAAACTTTATGACACTGAAAAATAAAATTGAAAATGGGGTCAAAAAGATGGAACGACCTTCCATGTACATGGATTGGTAGGATTAATATAGTGAAAATGGCCATCCCACCTTCTGGAATTTGCAGATTTTAATGTAATCCAAGCAAAATTCCAATGCAAATCTTCACAGAGATTAAAAAGCTAATCTTAAATTTGATATGGTAACAGAAAAGATCTGCAGTAGCCCAAACAATCCTAAAAAATAAAATAATGGCTGGTTGTAGCACCATCCTGGACTTCAAGTTATACTACAGAGCTATAATAATAAAAACAGCATGGCAGTAGCATAACAGCAGACACATTGACCAGTGATTTAGAAAATTTTGTTGTTCTGGGGAAAATATTAGATTCAGATAACTACCTTGATTACAGCATTTTAGCTCTATTTCACCAAGGCTTCCTAGAGAACTTAGTCACTATTCTCAGACCTTTGCCATAAATGTAACTTATATTTTTAAAATAATTCTGGCTTTCTGTTTTACCTCACATTGTGATTGTGAGATTTCTCATAAGTTCCTTATAGAAACCCAAACCCTGAAGCTCATGTTTGTGGTCCCAACACTGAGGAAGCCCAGTCAAAAAAGAAAAAGATAAAAAAAGAAAGAAAGTCAAACCATGGAACCAAAAAGAATGCAATCCTTTAATAATCCTGTTCCTAGCATAAAAATTTTAACTACTGTTTGGGAGTTAGCCTAATTTCATACATTACTCATGTCTACATAATTTTATATGCACACAAAATAAATGTATAAATATAGTTCATGTGTCCATATGCATGCAGGTAATTCACATACCATAAATATTTATTCAAATAGTCATTTCACCCAGTAGGCCTGAATCATAATCCTGTATACTGTCCATCTCACAGACTTAGAGGTAGTTTTGTCAGGCAATTGAGCTATGACTTTTACTGGCTATGGACTGTCCATTTCATGATTATGAAATTATTTAACACTCTCCATATTCAAATTTTGTCTTTGATTTGTATTATATTTGCTTTAGAGTTAAAAAGAACAGCCATTCATTTGAAATGAATTATTTCATATTCAAGAAATCAATTAATATCTAATTAAGAGTAGGGTCTCACTGTAAGTGATATCTAAGTAGGCTTCACTAGGTCTGTCTTCAGTTCTCACCTTTAAAAATTGTCTTAATTTGGGGCTGGTGAGATGGCTCAGTGGGTAAGAGCACTCGACTGCTCTTCCAAGAGTCGGGAGTTCAAATCCCAGCAACCACATGGTGGCTCATAACCACCCATAAGACGCCCTCTTCTGCAGTGTCTGAAGACAGCTACAGTGTACTTACATATAATAAATAAATAAATCTTTAAAAAAAACAAAAAACAAAAGCCAAAAAAAAATTGTCTTTATTTAACAGTGTTAGCGTATCAGTTCCCTTCAGTGTGGATGTCTCCATGGGCTTAACTACTGCCCTCTGTTGACTGCTTCTAAGAGATACATTGTTATAGAGTAGATGCTCTGGAATCAAACTAATTTAGGATAGAACAGTGATCCTGGAGCTAGCTGGGTGACAAAAATCAGAATTTCAGAGGTAAAATGGTATCAATAGGACCTCCATAAAAAAATAGATGGAGAAACCAAGCTATTCCATAACAAAACCAAATTTACACAGTATCTTTCCACAAATCTAGCCTGACAAAGAATTTCCAACACAAGGAGGGAAACTATACTCTAAAAAGCAAGAAAGTAACCTTCTTTCAACAAACCCAAAAGAATATAGCCACACAAACATAATTCCACCTCTAACAACAAAAATAACAAGAAGCAACAATCACTTTTCCTTAATATCTCTTAACGTCAATGGACTCAATTCCTCTATAAAAAGACATACACTAACAAACTGGATACATAAACAGGACCCAGCATTTTGCTACATACAGCAAACACACCTCAGTGACAAAGACAGACACTACCTCAGAGTAAAAGGCTGGGAAACAATTTTCTAAGCAATTGGTCCCAAGAAACAAGTTGGTGAAGCCATTCTAATATTGAATAAAATCGACTTTCAACCAAAAGTTATCAAAAAAGATAAGGAAGAACACTTCATACTTATCAACGGAAAAAATCTACCTGGATGAACTCTCAGTTCTGAACATCTATGCTCCAAATGCAAGGGCACTCACCTTCATTAAAGAAACTTTACTAAAGCTCAAAGCACACATCGCACCTCACACAATAATAGTGGGAGACTTCAACATCCCATTCTCATCAATGAACAGATCATGGAAACACAAACTAAAGAAAGACACAGTGAAACTAACAGAAGTTATGGACCAAATGGATTTAACAGGTATCTATAGAACATTTCATCCTAAAACAGAAGAATATGCCTTCTTCTCAGTACCTCATGGTACCTTCTCCAAAATAGACCATATAATTAGTCACAAAACAGGCCTCAACAGATACAAGAAGATTGAAATAATCCCATGCATCATATCAGATCACCATGGACCAAAGCTGGTCTTCAATAACAACAAAAACAACAGAAAGCCCACATACACATGGAAGCTGAACAACACTCTACTCAATGATAATTTGTTCAAGGAAGAAATAAAGAAACTAAAGACTTCAGAATTTAATGAAAATGAAGGCACAACATACCAAAACGTATGTAACACAATGAAAGCAGTGGTAAGAAGAAAATTCATAGTGCTGAGTGCCTCTAAAAAGAAACTGAAGAGAGCTAACACTAGCAGCTTGACAGCATACCTGAAAGGTCTAGAACATATACCCAGATATGTTAGATATTCCAGCATGTAATAAGGACCCATGCTCCACTATGTTTATAGCAGCCTTATTTATAATAGCCAGGAACTGGAAACAACCCATATGTCTCTCAACAGAGGAATGGATACAGAAAATGTGGTACATTTACACAGTGGAGTACTTCTCAGCTATTAAAAACAATGACTTCTCAAAATTCGCAGGCAAATGGATGGATCTAGAAAATATCCTGAATGAAAATAACTCAGTCACAAAAGAATGCACATGGTATGTACTCACTGATAAGTGGATATTAGGCAAAGATTGTGGAATATCCATGATACAACTCACAGATCACATGAAGCTCAAGAGGGAGGAAGACCATAGAGTGGATGCTCCAGTTCTACTTAGAAGGGGGAACAATATAAACAAGGGAAGTAGAGGGTAGGAGAGACTTGGGAGGAAGATAGGAGGAGGAGGGGAAAAAGAGGTGCAGAATCAGGTCTGGGAGGAGATGGATGATGTACAGAGGGATCAGGAAATTGAACAGAGGTGTGTAGCAATGGGGGATGGGGAACTGGGGGTAGCAACCAGAAAGTCCCAGATGCCAGGAAAGCAGGAGCCTCCCAGGACCCCACGGGGATGACATTAACTGGAATACCCTACAAAGCGAAGGGAGATACCATATCCAGAGGTTAGGCATGGACCTCAAGTTGAGCGAATGGGGCCACCCACTCATCTCCCAAGTTTTAACCCAGAATTGTTCCTGTCTAAAGGAAATATAGGGACAAAGAGTGGAACAGAGACTGAAGGAAAGGACATCCAGAGACTGCCCCACCTGGGGATCCATCCTACATGCAGACACCAAACCTAGACACTATTGCTGATGTCAAGAAGTGCTTGCTGACAGGAGCCTGATACAGCTATCTCCTGAGAAGTTCTGCCAGAGCCTGACCAATAGGAATGTGGATGCTCACAGCACAGGGACCCCAATGGAGAAGTTAGTGGAGGGACTAAAGGAGTTGAAGGGGCCTTATCTAGCATTAGTGGGAGAGGAGGATTTTGGTCCTGTGAAGGCTTGATGCACCAGTGTGGAAGAATGCTAGGGCAGTGAGGCAAAAGTAAGTGGGTGGGTGGGGAGCACCCTCAGAGAAGCAGGGTAAGGGGGGATGGGATAGGGAGTTTGCAGAGGGGAAACGGGAAAGGGGATAACATTTGAACTGTAAACAAATAAAATATCTGATTAAAATTAAAAATTAAAAAAAAAAACACAATAGTATGAGGCCTGTGTTCATTCCAAAGAGTAAGCACCACCCACTTCTACTCTTCTCTGTTTCCTGGTTCAGTCTCCCCTCTCCACAATGCATTATGGGATGAGCTGATCTCAGTTGCTCTCCTCTTCTAGAGTGTACACTAAATGCAGACTGTGTCAGTGACCAAGTAGGAAAAATCATATAGAAACTTTATCCCATTGATTTCATACAGAACCTGTTTTAACATATGCAGGAATAGCAGGAATTTCCTGACCCGCTGTACATCTTATCCATCTCTTCCCAGACCTGATTCTGCACCTCTTTATCCCCTCCCCCTCCTATCTTCCTCCCAAGTCCCTCCTACCCTCTACTTCCCTTGTTTATATTGTTCCACCTTCTAAGTAGAACTAGAGCATTTATCTCTCTGGTTGTTACAGATCACAGATCATTTCCCAGATCACTTATCTATCTATGCTTCTGTCCACAGGCTACTTAGGTAGAATAAACTCTTACTTCCTTATCGTTTCATTTTACAAATCCCTGACACCAGTATGTTGTACCCATTAAGTTTCAGAATATTGTAAATAATTTATGTGTCATTTAGAGCATTTTCTCTTCTGGGGGGAAAAATGGCCTCACTTAGACACAGTGAATTTATTGGCTTCTCTTCCCCTTCTGTTTATCACTAAAACACTGTTATCTGATTAAAAATGTTGTAAACATATGCTTTAAATAGCAGTTTCTCTTGAGCTTTTTATAGGTGATTACTATTTGGAGATGGAGACCTTCTGAATGAAGACAAAGGCGGTTTATTCAGAGTTTTTATAGCCGAGGCATCACCCCTGCCCCTCCTTTCTTCCTCCCAAGTCCCTCCCACTCTCTACTTCCGTTGACTATATTGTTCCCCCTTCTACATTGGACTGGAACATCCACTCTATGGTCTTCCTTCCTCTTGAGCTTCATGTGGTCTGTGAGTTGCATTATGGGTGTTCCACACTTTTTGCCTAATGTCCACTTATCAGTGAGTACATATCATGTGTGCTCTTTAGTGACTGCGTTACTTCACTCAGGATATTTAGCAGATGCTCAGAGGCAGGCAGAGGAATGGGAAAGCAGAGGAGTCAGAGAAGGCTGCAGGTGTACCTTGACTGGATGCTGTTGGTGTTGGTTCCAAAAGACCCAAGTTTTGTTCTTAACATCCACACTGAGCAGCTCAGAACTGGTTGTGATTATAATTCCAGAGGATCTAGCCCCTTCTTGCCCACTTGGGCACTTGAACACATGTGGCATATATACATACAGGCACGTAAGTTTTCACATAAGTAAAATTAAAAATAGATCTTTAAAAATATGTTCCTGCTCTTTTATCCTGCAAATATACATTTTAGAAATATCTTAGTAAATGTTAGTGATGGTGTCACATAAAATAAAATAGCAGAAACTGATGTCTAGTATTGTTTACTCAAGAGTAGTCTTTATTTGTCCTGACGAACTCTGATCTCTGCTGGATTAAAGCAGCCGTCTCTATCTGCTGGCCAGCACATTGAAAGACGGGGATCTTTGTCTTAGTCTTTTACAAGAGTCTCAGAAGGAAGGAAATTGGGTTTTTGGCCCTGTTGACGCAGAATAGCACACAAAACCCCAATCAGATATTATCATTCTATGCCCACACATTGCTATCGACAGCTTTTGTCTGGGAGCATTGCTTTCAATGGCTCTCTGCCTCCAGAAAATGGTTTTCCCCATCTCATGCATGCACACATTGTTCTGAGTCAAGGACATGAATGGGTCATATAGGGGAAACAGGGAGCATGATACATTGATAACCCCAAAGCATAGTAGGATTGATTACTTTGCATTTCAATTTCAAACAAGTCAAATACACACTATATAAGCAAAATGAGTACATATTTATAAATGATCTCTATTGACAGTGAAAGAAAGACCATGGAAATATGTCAGGTTTTATGGTATCATGTGCACATAGGCAATCATGTGCAGTGTGCTGTTCCCTACCTGGAGAGGGACCCTACGTTAGACTCTCAACTTTTTAGAGGACAACACAAAATTGTTTCGTGGTATCCCTAAGATGGCATGCTCATTGATGTATATAAGCACAACCGCTTATGACTTTAAGAGTCAAAAAGCATTGCCCCTACCTGTGTTGTCAAAATGTAATAGATAATGAACTGTGATAGTCCTCTTTGACATAGGTTAATGAGATCTAAATGACTTACTGGTATTAGATTTGCCTAAGTGATTTCCATTGTAATTTTGGTGTTTTTATACTACTCAAGATTACACTCCTTAGTTAAAATAATTCGTAAGACTTATTGACCAGAAGACAAAGCTATGTTGTTATCGATCTCAGCCAGTATCATCTCTGTTCTCAGAAACTTCTTGTGAAGTGTCATTATTATATACACTGAATGCTTTTCTCACATCAGTGTTGCCTTTGGTAAGAATTACATCTGAGTAGTGAGCTCTGTCATATTACTTACAGGACATAAGTTACTAAAAGGACATATTGTTTTAATCAAATACCTAGGGAGATTAGAGAAAGTGTTAAATCACCTATTCTTTAAATTTCCTGCCTTCTTCCCTTTTATCACATTCAAAAGTAAATAAAAATAGTCAGGTGGAATTAGATTGGGAAAACCACAAGACAGACAGTGGTACCAATGCCCTGGCTCTGTGCTGGGTAACATACAGCACCCACTCATTTTACATTGCCCACCTCACACTCCAGAAATGACTATCCAAAAACTAGCATCTCTCCTCCTCCCTTTGAACCTGCTATAGGATTTGTAGAATTGTATCTCTTTCTTGCCACTGTGTCCTTTGAAATTTAATATGAATTTTAAATATACAGTTTACTGGAAATAGACTTTTTAATCATGAAAAAAACTTAAATTAATTAATGTCTATCATCAAAGCACTTGACAGGCTGAGCAGGAAGATTGTCATAAGTTCAAGGCCAGCCTGGACTAAATAGTGAGGTTAAAGCAAGCCTAAGCCATAATGGGAGATTGATCATGTCTTAAAACAATAGAAGTAATAAAAACAACTCAGTTAGAATTACATTGTATTGTTTAAGCAACCTACATAGGTGTCTTAGTTGGAGTTTGTATTGCTGTTAAGAGACACCATGACCAAGGCTACACTAATAAAAGACAACATTTAATTGTGGCTGGCTAACATGTTCAGAGGTTCAGTCCATTACTGTCAAGGCAGGAAACATGGTAGTGTCCATATAGACATGGTGCTGAAGAAGGAGCTAAGAGTTCTATATCTTATTCTGAAAACAACCAGGAGAAGACTCCCTCTGGCCAAACTCGAGCATATGTATGAAACCTCAAAGCCCATCCCCACAGAACACACCCCCTCCAACAAGGCCATACCTCCTAATAGTGCCACTCCCTGGGCCAAGCATATTCAAGCACAGGAGTCTATGGAGGCCAAACCTATTCATACCACTACAATAGGCAACACTAATTTTCAGAAATACAATGACATTGATGTATGGAGTCCTAGAGGATTTTGATTTATTTTATAGCTCTCATGTAGAAAATTTATCTTAGCATCAAGTAATTTATACCGTGAATTAAGAATCTTAGCCAGAGTCCCCCAGCACGTCTATGTGAGAGACAGGTGCTTCTTTCCTTTTGTTTTTTGGGGTTTTGTTTTGTTTTGTTTTGTTTTTTTGTTTTTTTCTGAGACAGGGTTTCTCTGTGTAGCCCTGGCTGTCCTGGAACTCACTCTGTAGACCAGGCTGGCCTCGAACTCAGAAATCCGCCTGCCTCTGCCTCCCGAGTGCTGGGATTAAAGGCGTGCGCCCCCACACCCGGCAAGACAGGTGTTTCTTATCTTCCCTTTACTGCTCTGTTTTCTCCCATTGATGATCTATGGTTGATACCTCTACCAACTGGAAAATTCTCACAGCCGTGGATGTCTGTCTGTAGAAGCTGCTATTTCAAATATTTTATTCCTCTGGGTCCCAATCAATATAAGACTAGAGTGTTCACATGATGGACATGAGGTAGCATTGAAAACATTATATTCGATAGACTAGGTCATAAGTGCTGGCTCTGAGATTTCTATTTCCGGGATGCTAAAGAAGTATTCACCTGACAGGTAGTTTGCTGGCAAGGAAGATGAGATAGAACTTTAAAGTGTCAATGAAGCACTCTCCTTCATCTTAGTAGAGGACTTCCATGTACAACTCATTAGAATTTGTTGGCATTTGTGAATTATCTCTATGTAATTTACACTACAATAAAACCATCAGTGTGCAATAAACATCTCTCTGGGGTCAATATCGTCTCCTAATTCCTAGATTTGACAACATCCATGGTACAAATGCACCTCTCACGAAGCCCGATTTCAAATTATTAATGTAAAGTCACAGCTTAGGAAGTTAGGAAGAGACATGTGTATTTGCTGCTTCCAGTTCACCATTAGATAAGCATCATATGTACTTACATTAAATTAAATTAAATTGACATGTGATGAACGTGTTAACTGCAGATTTTGCATGATTTATCCCTTCTTAAATTTTAGGTAGTAGCCATAAAATTAAAAAAAAAAAAAAAAAAGGAATTGACAAACTGGCTTCTCAAAGCCAAATTGCAAAACTAACATTTTATAAATTAATTCATATTAAGATGTACAAATTGGAATTTTCATAATCCTGGTTTATGATAAAATATCATCAATTGACACTTTTATTTTAGGGCATTTTACTCATGGTGAGTTATAAAGCATTTGAGAAATATCCCTCTGCTCAGCCCAAGAACTGAAACATTCTTAGTCATGTGTATTTCATACTTCATTTCAGGATAAATCATACACATGGGTACAGTTAATACATTGCTTCCTTTTGGTTTTGAACTTTACATACACAGCTTGGGTCCAGGCTTAGTTGGACTTGGTTTTGGTTACTGTGATTTGTCTGTGCCACTGTTTTGGAATAGTCTCTTCATTTCCTGCATGACTTTTCAGACCCGTTGCTGCTGCTGATTTCTCTATGTAGCAGGCTTGTTGTGCTTTCATTGTATTTGTCTCTCACAGCTTGATGGACTTTAAAGATCACTGTCTTTTTTTTTTCTCTATCATTCACATTATTTGGCAACCAACAATATAGGTCAAAAGTCAATGCTGTAACATATGTCAGTGTCACACAGAAAATAGTGCTGTAGGATTCTGCAGTATGTACCAGGAAAAGGATTCCTAACAAAACAGACTCAAAGACAGCACTGAGTTCTTGTTTGAAGCTCAGATGGGCTCCAAGGCTGCTGTAAGTAGCACAATTATAGTACACAAGCATCTCCTTTTCTAGTTATCATGATGCTATATGATTGGATGGAATAAGTATTACTAAGCCAGTAAGCTTAGACTATTACAGAAAACAGCAAGACACATTTGAGTCCTCATCAAAATGACTGTTGTTCACTCTTCATAATTACCTTATAAAATGCTCCTCCCCTGATTTTCCTGAAGTATAGGAAAAGAGACAAGATAATCTCATCTAATGTAACTTTTAAAGAAAAATGCACTGTTTTAATTAACCTTTCAATAACTATTAATTTTAAAATGACCACCATGTTTATTATCAGTTTTCCACTTGGTTCTTTTAGACTCGAAAGGTGATGGGGCTAAACTTCAGTCGCCCCTTTGCTGTTGGCTGGTGTCATTTCAGTTGTTTATGATTTTTGTGGCTTTCCTATACAACAATCAAAGGATCATAGTGTTATTTATATGTTAAGTTCAAACCGCAGTACCAGTGCTCAGTGTATCTTCAGCCAGCCAGATTAAAACTTAGGAAGCAGTGGAATGTTTCCTAGTCGATGGGAGGAGAGGCCCTGGGTATTATGAAGATCATATGCTCCAGTACAGGGGAATGCCAGGGTCAGAAAGCAGGAGTGGGTTGGTTGAAGAGCAGGGCAGGGGGAGGGGATAGGGGGCTTTGGGGATAGCATTTGAAATGTAAATGAGGAAAATATCTAATAAAAAATAATACTTCCTGCAGAAACAAGAGGACCCACATTCAGATCATAACACTTAAGCAAAAGCCAGAACTGCTACATATGCCATGAACCCCAACACGGAACACAGGGGGGCTGAGCCAGGCACAACCCTAGAGCTTGCTAACCAGTCACTGACCTAAGAAGGTGCACCCCAGCTCCACTGTGGTAACCAGTCTCAAAACAGTATGTGGGAAATAGTAGAAGAAGATACAGTGTTCTGGGCTTCTTCATGATCATCCATGGGCTCACATACCTGCACACATGAGTGTATAACACACACACACACACACACACACATAGAGGGGGGGAGGGAGGGAGGGAGAGGGAAAGGGTGAAGGACAAACTATTTGAATTACAAAAAAAACAAATGTGTTTCTATCCAAAGCAAATTTTACTATAGCTGTTGCTCATTTTTCTGCAAATTCTGCCAAAAACTCAGTCCAGCTCCTGTCATCTCATTTTTGGACCACAGAAGAGGAGTCTTTGAGAAGGTGGCCTGCTTGTCATTCCTCTCAGCTTCTGTCAGACACTTGCAGAGCTGCCAGCTCTTCCTTAAACCTCCTTCCTCCAACGTTCTTCTCATCAAGCCACCTTTCATTAACTGATCTGTACATAGCACAGCATCACGTTCTCTTCTGAGGGAACTGCCAGCTCACATTCACGTTACCTCTCAGTACTGGCTGTAACAGCTCTGCCACTCAGCTCTGCCACGTGCTCCACACCTGTCTGCAGCATTTCTTGTCTAGTCTCGTCCATGCCTTTCTTGTCCTGTGTTCTGCTTGCCTTCTTGCTGCCCTGTAACTTCCCTTGATCAACGGTTGCAGTGATCCCATGTAACGGCAGATTTGCTGTATCTTTCTCTACTCGTTTTTTATTTTTATTTTTTTATTTTTTGACATGTCTATACTATTTTTATGCTGTCTTAATTTATGTATCCCCCACTTAAGCTGATCACATTTTTTTCTGCCATAATTTTAAAGGGGAAATATGTGATGTTTTCATTCTCCCTAAAATTTCCTGTGATGGGTTGTCATGCCAGCTGCAGCCCACATGTGGCAAATTTGATGTACCTATTCCATGTCTCTTCATGACTTGTAAGGCACTGCAGTGTCTTTTTAAGTGTTCCTGTATGTTCAGGTAAAAACCTGGGAAAGGTCTGTTTCATCTGTAATGAAAGCAGAAGTAATTTTCAGGATCCCTCACTGAGGTCCCAGGGCGTTTGTCTGAGATGAACTGTGATTCAAATTAGCCCTACTACGCTAATCTGTGCAGTGCAGATGATTACATGAGCCTTCGGGACAGTGGTTCTCAACCTTCCTAATGTTATAACCAACCCTTCAATAGAATTATTTTGGTTGCCACTTCATAACTGTAATTTTTGTTACTGTTATGAATTGCAAATATCTGATATGCAGGATACAAGATCTGCTCAATTCCCAAAGGGGTCGCAGCCCACAGGTTGGGAACCGGTGCTTTACAGACTGTGATTGGCCCCAGACCATGCCTGACTTTATTACCAAACCTCAACATTTATTTTTTGAGTTAGGCTGGCTTTCCTGTGAAATGTCCCAGGTACTGGCATATATATGAAGTAATGACCTACTAGATAAAAATTGAATTTGGAGCACAGAGGGAGCCACCATTTTCACTTCTTGCAGGCATTGCTACAGGAAGCACTTTAGGCATTTATTGCCTGGCTAAAATCCACGGGTAAGATAAAGTCTGTATATAGTTATTGCTAAGAGTTACACCCCCTCTCCTCACTTCTCAGTGCACCAAAAAACCAAAAAACTGCTCACTCTTTCTTTTTGGGATATGGAAGGATTTATATATTTCACAGCAAGACACAAGGAGTTGTGACTCTCCTTAGAATAAATGAATAAACCATTGAGATTTCCGTATCTGCATTCATAATGCTTTCAGACATGTGTGCTGCTGCTGCTGCTGCTGACCTATTGGATGGGATGAAGTTCAATGCAGAGCTTCAGCAACGTCCGACTCCACATGAAAAAGCATGGCTGGCCATTGTCCTCATCCCTTCAGTTGTAGGGAGGGGAAAGGGACTCAGATGAATACTGTGCTCCCTTCTTGTGCACCCATCCCCACAGTGAAAAAATTGCAGGGTTCTCCTAGGTGACCTGGGCTCTGTGTGCCTAAGACCCTAAAGAAGTTGTTCTTACATCAGCTCTGCATAGAGACCATTTGACTCAGACAATTCCAGAAGGTAGGTTGGTATTATTCTAATTGTGCTGATGGGTAAATGGACTCAGATATTAAGTAATTTGCCTAAGATCAGTCGATCAAGTGAGAGAAAACAAGGAACTCAGTTTTGCCTTTCTGAAGCAATATACTTCTAAATATTTAAAGCATTTATTTCTATTTCTTACCACTAATGGTTTGGTGGTTTTCTTTTTTCTTCTCCAAATTAGATTTTTATATACTGAGGAAAGCATATAATTCCAAAATTCTTTTCTTATACTACAAATGCATGTTATAGTAAATTTACATTTGCTTATTTTTAATTTTGATGAATATAAAGATGCTATTAAGTTATGACTATAAAATAACTGAGGCCTTTTTTATTTACTTTTTCTACTATGATATCAGCTTATAGCTACATGTTCACATTGCAACCTCCAGGAAGCTGAGGCAGGAGGATTACTATGTGTTTGAGACTATATCTTGGGCAGATTGCAAGTCAAGACCAGCCTGAGATATGTAGCCAACCTCTGTCTCAATGAGTGTTTCTGCCAGCAGTAACACTCACTCCGGTCTAGGTTCATCCTGAAAGGTGGGGCTGTCCTGAAACGGAATAGACAGTGAGAGAAAATGGGGCCAGGACAAAGTGTTCTGATTGAGGCCCAAGGTTTAATGAAGGAACT
Organism: Mus pahari; assembly: GCF_900095145.1. Taxonomy (NCBI): domain Eukaryota; kingdom Metazoa; phylum Chordata; class Mammalia; order Rodentia; family Muridae; genus Mus; species Mus pahari. The sequence continues at coordinate 35,816,498 of NC_034600.1, read as the reverse complement.
CAGTTTATATAGTGTGGGAAAAACCCCAGTCCCCAGCCCCAGTCTTTGAAGGCACAGGGGAATGTCCCTAGGTAGGTTCAAAGGATGTTGTCTCTGGGACATCAAGGCACAGGTGAATGTCCGTAGGAGGGTCCAAGGATGTTGTCTTCTGGGACATCAAATGGGCTTCTCAGCAGGCGGTGGAGACACTTTGAAGGACAGATGGTAGAGCAGCTCTGGCAGGTCTGAAGATTATCACCGCAGGTGGTCTAGTGGTAACTGAGAGCTGGGAGGGCCCAACATCTCAAAACATTTTTTAAAAAGGACAAAAAAAAAAAAGAAACCTATAAACTTCTTTTAAGACAATTATTTACAGGCTGGAGATATGTCTCAGTGGTTAAGAGCACTCACTGACTGTTCTTCCAGAGGTCCTCAGTTCAAATCCCAGCAACCACATGGTGGCTCACAACCATCTGTAATGAGATCTGATGCCCTCTTCTAGTGTGTCTAAAGACAGCTACAGTGTACTTGTATATAATAAATAAAAGTAAATCTAAAAAATAAAAAAGACAATCATACTATTTTCATTCATACTGGAGTTAAGAGACAAAGATGGGATTAAACCATAAAATGCTTAATTTCCAAGAATCAGATATGGGCTAGCACCAAAATTAGCAACCTAAATTTATCCCCAGGACCCACATGGTGGAAGGAGAACCAACTCTACTTTGTGACACATGTCCTCACATCACACACATAATACACCAAATAAGTAAATGCATGCACAAATAAATATATAAATGCAAAAGGTCAGACGTCTCATGGCACATTTCATGTCCTTAGTTAAATTTCATATGATTATTGGCCACCTGTTCTTGTTGGAATCAAGAATAAGTAGGCAAATCAGTAATGTCAAATTACAACAAAACTTGCCTTTGGTGTGAACCCTGATTGTTAATAATTTTATAAAAAGATCATGAAGGAAGGCTGCAAAGGCTGCAGTTAGTAGAGGTTGCCGTGCAAGCATGAGAACACCCCCAATAGTGGACATTAGAGTGCAGGTGACATTCTGGAGCCTCTTTATCAAAGCCAAGGAGGCCTTTGATCCACATTTGTCACACACAGAAATAGAGCTTTGGTTTATGTCTGCAGTGTGTGCGTGTGTGTGTGTGTGTGTGTGTGTGTGTGTGTGTGTGA
>NC_034600.1:35796283-35815292 GCF_900095145.1 Mus pahari | reverse complement strand
GAGAGAGAGAGAGAGAGAGAGAGACAAAGAGAGAGGGAGGGAGGAAGGGAGGGAGGGAGACAGAGAGACAGAGAGACAGAGAGACAGAGAGAGAACCCTTCACCTAGTGTTTGACTCAACCAGCCCTGAAGTGAGACTTCCTGCATTCTCTATATTCATTAAAAGTAGGGGTGTGCAGATGATATAAAAAGCTCTTCTAGTTATTTCTTAAAATATATAATTTTTGATGGCTCTTATGGAAACTAGCATATGTTAGAACTCCCAAACCATCAAATTTGGAATATGTATTTATGCAAATTTAAAGTCATATTCTGAGACAGAAAAATAAATTCTTATGATATAACAATGACATTTGTAAAAGTTTACATTTCTTTAAGAATCATACATTTAAAGGATTCTGAAAGATGTATATTTAAAATAACTTCCATATGCTGCTTTCTTAATCATTGCTATTATCTAATAAGCTTAATATCTAAGGACTTTCTATGACGTAGTGTGAATGCTATGTCAGTCTTACACATGAAAGAATTCTGGAGCCTTGCTTTCTCTGTGATTCTGATGGCGCCATGTGGGCTTTCCTTGCTGACACAGTTCTGGGCAATATTCAGCTTAGCACTAGAAGCATGATGATCAGGTAGAGCTCTACCAATATCTTGCCATAGCACTTTGTGTAGTGCGTGTTGAGTGCAGTTTCTTTCCATAACCCTGCAGTGTATTTATTGTGTATGTGTTGAATGAAGGGGATGGGATAAGAGGAGCCTGCTGGAGATCCTCCAGATCCACTGCTTGTGCTGAGAATAAGAAATAGACTTTGGAAATACAATGCTACATGGTTTACCAATTTAACTTCTTTGTTAACTACATACTGTGTGTTATCCATCCTTGGGACACCAAAATATTATCTGCTTCTTCCCAAAGTTTTAATAAAACTGCAAACAACAACAACAAAAAACCATCTTGGTTCATATATACATGTTTTTCTGCTGCAAAGAGAAACGGGTACGGAATAAGGCAAGGGAAGAGGCCTGTAAGCTTTAGAAGACAAACAACAAGACCAACAGACAAGTCTAGTCTTTGTGCATGAGATGTGATACAGCATGACTTTGGAGGAGCTGCATTACTGTTTTCTGGAGCCAACTGATAGACTTGTGTAAGAGGTGGTACTGAGTAGTGTTCCTCTCCTAGTAGACTCTTACCTACCTAGTAATCAGAAGCAAGGCCTTTTATTTATTGATTGATCTTCATAAGAAATGGAATACTTCATCTCAAAAAATAAGAGGTTAAGATATGATTTATTTAAGACATTAAAGAAAAAATCGAAAATGTTCCTTGTACAACGAAAGTTACATTTGTTTGCTCACATGAAGATTATCTCCTGCTGACTTTATTTGAAATGTCTTAACTCCCCAGTGCAACCACTCAACTTCCAAGTCCTTGAAATCTGCAGATTAATCATTGCCCCTTCCTTGTACTTGGCTCTTACATCCCCTCCCCCCCCCTTTTTTTTAAGATTTAGTTTTAGGGGCTTGTGTGTGTGTGTGTGTGTGTGTGTGTGTGTGTGTGCGCGTGCGCACACACACACACACACACTAGAGAGATAGGGCATGCATGAGTACATGTGCCTTCATAGTTCAGAAGAGGGTGTTGGATCTCCTGTAGCTGTAATTACAGGAGGTTGTGAACTACCTGCTGTGGGTGCTAGCAGCCAAACTTGTGCCACCATACACATCTAAGCCACTGAACCATCTGTAGTGTCTAATGTCACTGAGCCTAGTTGTAATTCTTCTTTTAATATTTTATAGGTATCTCAAGCTGTTATTTCTTAGTCATCTGCTCCTAGAGAGGTCTATGTTCTTTGGAGAGCATTGTGATATCTTAAATCTTCATGTATTCTCTGTGTTCCCAGGAGATATTTGAATTTCTAGCAACTTACATATCTCTACTTATAGAGTTTCTGACTTAGTAAATAACCTACTTCTTAAAATATGCCTTACAGTATCTATTATATAATATCACTTTTAGTCTACCTGAGTATATTATGATCTTTCATAAATTTTGTTATGGTTAGTGATGTTGTGCTCAGTGTATACAATGAGAATAGATGGGTATGTCTGAGCAACCCAAATACAGACAAGTAGCTCATTTCACAAGATGGCTACTGTGTAGCATTCTGGGCAATTTCTGGGTCTCATGGTATGATACACTTTCTCAAAGCAAAGCTACTGTGCCAATTTCAGGTTATCCACCTTAATAGGCTACAAGCTTACACAGATTGTGGAATTCATACAGTGCAGATTGCCAGCATCCACACGAACAGTATCCTGGGGCTTTCTCTGACTCATATCCCTACAAACAGGAGACTCATTTTACCTCACCCAAAGAACCAGGCTGACAAATACTGTGTTTTGTTCCTCTTACTATACTATTGGCACAGGTCTCTGAATATGAAAACATACCAGTTCCTCTCTTGCTCATCTTTGGTGGACCAGCAATCACTCATTTCAGAGTGTAACTATTTACCTGCTAATTTGGTTCATTTTGTGAAAGAGGAGGTTTGTGTTAGTTGTCTATTTAGCATCTTGACTCTCTAAAAGAAATTCTGAACTACAACCACAGTGTGTTGCAAATGACATCCTCCATGAAGAAATATTTAGTTGTTGTAGAAGAAGGCACTTAAAGTTTCTAATAATCTTGGCACATGCCAGGATGAATCTTCGCAGTATTCTGTCTAACCTTAGCTTTCTGATCTATTTGATTTCAGTTATCACATATGTCAGTAGACATACATTAAATTACTTTCAACATATGCCCACTACTGTAGACATAATCACCGATGCGAGAAGCTTGTCACACTAATATATGAAGACACACGTTTGGTTATCACTGACTTTTACCCAAGAATTCATAGGGAACACTGCATTTAATCTAGAAAGGGTTTACTGGATGCCACTGTTTACCCCTGGGATTCTGCACTGAAGGGTTGGACAGTTGTGCACCCCATTTGATCTTTGACTCTGGGTGGTCTTTGTTCCTTAAACATTTTAAAGTACCTTATCGATTGAGTATGAGAAACAGTTGTCTGCTGTCAGGGCTACCAGTTATAGAATGTCCAAATGTTCTCTTCTCTGTTCACGTTTGGGATCATCTCTTCCCTGAACTTACCTTTCCCTTTTTACCATGTCACATGAGACCAACAGTAGCCAAGTCACATCGGTGAGTTCTTGCTAAGCTTGCTTTGCTCACTCTCTGACTCCCAGTCTATCAGAGGTGACAGTTTCTCTCAAATGCATGCCAGGACAAAAGTGAGTTGTCACTTTCTAGCACCTCATAGCAGTTTACTCACTATATGAATGTGCAGTATTTTAGACTGTGTTGTATCAATACTTCTGTTCCTGAGCCTGCTTTCTCTTTGTCACCGCCAGTGTGATAGTGGACTGCTCCTGGTTCCCGGTGGCTGCCCACAACAGAATTCTTCCTTCAGTTACTCATTGTCCTCTGCTGTGTTTTAGTGATGCTTCATCCTTGTATCTGGAAGGAGAAAGCTACCACTGCTGGTGACCTGGAAGGATTATAAACATGACACTATGGAAACTGATTAGATATGGTTTTCCTTGTCTTTGCTCATTTTTCTTGGGGTAGCTTGATGTCCATGAGTGGACAGATTAATTCCTTTGTAGGTAGAAGCATATAAATGGATACATGGATGCCTCATCTACCCCATCCATGCTGCCTTTCCATAAGCTATAGCATATAGTTCTACAGTTGTGGGCATTGGCCAGAACTCAGCAACTCCCTTAAAAACGGATGCATAATCATCACCATCTACGTTCTGTGGAGTTATTACATTTACTCACAAATTGTAACATGTTTAATACTCAGTTTGAAAATCTAAGAGTGAGGGCTAGTGGGGTTTTTAACAGGTAAAAGAGCCTACTACCACTCTTTTTTTTTTTATTTTCTTTATTTACATTACAAATGCTATCCCGAAAGTTCCCTATACCTCCCCCCCCCCGCCCCTGCTCCCCTACCTACCCACTCCCACTACTTGGCCCAGGCCTTCCCTTGTGCTGGGTCATATAAAGTTTGCAAGACCAAGGGGCCTCTCTTCCCAGTGATGGCCTATTAGGCCATCTTCTGCTACATATGCAGCTAGAGACACAAGCTCAGGGGGTACTGGTTAGTTCATATTGTTGTTCCACCTACAGGGTTGCAGCCCCCTTCAGTTCCTTGGGTACTTTCTCTAGCTCCTCCATTGGGGACCCTGTGTTCCATCCAATAGCTGGCTGTGAGCATCCACTTCTGTGTTTGCCAGGCACTGGCATAGCCTCACAAGAGGCCGCTATATCAGGGTCCCTTCAGCAGAAGAGTTTTAGAGCCATGCTTCCCATGATGGGCGGAGAGAACCAACTTCTCCAAGTTGTTCTGTGGCCTATGGCATACACATACACATATAAAATAAATAGATAAATATAAAAAATAAACATTAAAAAACCTGAAGGCTATTTGAGAGAAAAAAAGTATTGCGTTGATTAATATATCACAGAAAGAGGTAGACTCACTAAGGAAAAGCATGGATGTTTAAACCAGAACCAACTTTTTCTGACTGGGGAAACTATACAAAAGCTAACATGACAATAAAGGTGTTTGTTTGTTTGTTACATTTTTATTTACTTTGTGTGTACTGTAGGTCAGAGGACAACATGTAGGGAGTTGGTTCTTTCCACCACGTGAGTCCTCGTCTGTGTCCTTGGTACTTTACCAGCTGGGCTACTTCTACCCGCCCAATGAGCTTCCTTGTTAATAGAAGGAAAATCCGTAGACTCTAACAAGTACAATACAAAAGACATCTTGGGAAATGAAGTAAATTTAAACTAATAGTGATACACACACACACACACACACACACACACAATAGAGAGATCTATTTATAAGAGAATATGTATTACCTTGTTTCCACTAAACGAGTAAAACCAGCCAATAGGTAATGTAATCCAAACTATCCATAAATCATTATTAAAAACTGTCGACTCTGCCGTGTGGTGGTGGCGCATGCCTTTAATCCCAGCACTTGGGAGGCAGAGGCAGGCGAATCTCTGAGTTTGAGGCCAGGCTGGTCTACAGAGTGAGTTCCAGGACAGCCAGGGCTACACAGAGAAACCCTGTCTTGAAAAACAAACAAACAAAAAACAAAACAACAAAAAAATAAACTGTTGACTCGGAAACAGTGGATAGGAAACATTTCACATAGCTCTTGTTCCCCTCTCCAAAGAACATTTGCAGGCAATAAAAGAGTTACATCCCTTTCCCATCTAACCTAGGACAAGCTTTCAAAAGTCTCAACACAAAACTTATAGTTATTATTCATTTAGTAATGGTCACTACTTATTTAATTAATTTTACCTAAAACATGAAATTTGTAATATTTCTGAAACAGTCATATCTTTAAAAGATTTACCTAAACAGTGTTAACATTTGACATAGCTGAGAAAGTGATACAGTGTTTAACAATGTGTATGGGTGAGTTCCCAGTACCGACATCAATTGACCTCTACTGCCTATAACTCCAGCTTCAGAGAGTTATAACTTCAAGTTCCGAGATTTTTGGATTCCTGGTCTATCCGAAAAATGCTGCTGCCAGATCATGGGAAAACAGTCTGGAAGGTGTTGTGGATATGGCTGTACCCAAGGCTGCTAATGTGTGAGCAAGGAGTCCCCGCCTTGTATTAAGAACGGAAGGCAAGTTAGTGGGGTGAAGAAAGGATAGGAAGTAAGAAGCGGAGACCACCTACAACATGCTGGATCTCTTGGGAAGTTTCACTGTTGAAAGAGAGAAGAGAAAGTCAGCCCACACTAGAGAGGCAGTTTTTCTTTACATACCTGTTTGGGTGTGAAGGTTGTGGGACGTGCATGTCACATTCACTGAGAGGACTGGGCTAGCTGAGAAGAGCATCAGGAGTGACGGCAAGTACTGGCTCAGATGAAAACGGAACTGCATCCAGATAGCCTTAAATGCTTCTGTTTAAATGGGAAAATACCAGCCTCTAAGGTTTAAGACTTTTTATTATAAAGATTTCTAATGCATCATAATTTTATCCATAGGCTTAATATAACTCAAGTAAAAATTGTAGCTTTTAAACCATGACATGACAGTGTAATTCTAAACTATACACAGTCAAAGAAATGGTCAGGAACAACCATAGTACTGTTGAGCTATTAAAGACTTTCAGCAGTCAGATTCTGAGTCTTACTCTAAAATTGTAAATTATGATTATGGGGCAGGATTGCCAATACACTAGTGGGCTCGGATTTAAAAACAAAAATAAAACAAAAACAAAACAAAACAAAAACATCAGACAAACTCCTGCTGGTAAGGTTCATTGTAGTGTACAAATGGAAGTTCTTTGTGGGAAAAAAATGCAAAATCAATTAAGCAAGAGGATGATACTTGTCTGTAAGTTTCACGTACATAAGAATCATTCTCAGATACATAATATCTTTAAATATTACAAAGTATAAAAATAATGCAAACTTAATAACCCTGGAAAAGGACAATAGTTCTTAAATAAATACAAAATGGAAAAAATAAAATAATAATGTGGTCCAATTAAGAATGCATTCCATCAAATGATGATACTAGGAAAGGAAAAAGGCAAACTAGAGCAGAGAGAACCATGTATAACACATTACTCAGGACCAACAAATAACTAGGTTAAATACAAATGTCCCATGCCTGAAAGAAAAGTGAAAATTCAAATAAAAAATAAATTAGCTCAAACTCAGCTGTGTTCTTTTATGAAATGAGAATGACCATGGAAAGTAAACATATCTAGATAAATAATAACTTATACCATGGTGTTATTACAGCACAAACCACCAGATCTTGGTACTGCAACACAAATACCATAGACTGGGAAATCTATAAGGACAGGAATGTCGCATACTCTTGCAGGCAGGAAAGCTCAGTCTATGTCTTAGAAAGGCCAGTGTCAGGGGAAGCAATGCAATCCTCGCTGACAGAAGAATGGAAGAATGAAAGGGATGAGTTTACTCCTCAGCCCATACATGGGTTTCTAATCCAATTCCTGAGAGTTCTGCTCCATGACTTCATCACCTATGTCTCACCCCTTCATGCTGTTGCACTGAGGAATGTTCAGTAGACGCTTTCAGGAGATGAACATTCAATGTGTAATAGAGGGTTCGGTAGTTAGTTTCTGTTCATTTGTGTCTCAAGTTTGTTTTCTGTATACATCTACCTGCATACTAGAGCTATTTGATAAACCCAAAGTCCATTCAAATATCACTCACTGATCTCGTCAGTGTGAGGAGAAAAGAAGTAAATTTTGATTGTTTTCCCTGGATATATCCTAGCTTGAGAAAACCTCCCCCAAGACTTCACCAGGACCTACAGAGTCTGGGGTGAGAGAAGATGAGAGGGAGCAGATGAGGAGGAGGGTGGCCACGGTTATCATCTTTTAAATTTGAACTAAGTGTTTGCAGTGGATCATCTGGTCTAATCCCCACAGCTTCACAGCTTGAGCAACTCCGAGGTTAAACAGTAGGAACTCTTCCTCTACACTTTATGCTGCCTCTCCCAAACTATTGCATGTGAGAGAGAAGAGGTTCCTCATATTTCCTAGCCACAAAGATAATCCCATAATCACCCCACATTGCTTTGCCAAGGCTCCCTCCTGACATTCCCTTAACTTTGATACGTTTTCGGCATTGAGGCCCATAAAGATGTAAGGGGTAGACGGAGAAGGGTCCCAGGTACAGTGTGAGAGGAAAGAGATAGTAATGCCATGAGAACATTCTGTAACTGATGACAGTCACCATTTTGGTTGGGGATGGGGGGATATAATCCCAGTGCTGGTAGATGTAACTCTTAACTAGTACTGGTCAGAATCACAGGTACACTTACTATGCTTAGGTATGGTTCAGTGATTAGTGTTATATAGAAATATTCTATTTTCTCTTTCTTCTCACTTTAACAGATTACGCTTATATCACTTGGAATGTGTTACAGAAACAGATACTAAAGGCATCTCATACATATTTTAATTTTAACAAAATATAAAGTCACCCTCTCTCAGGGAATCCCGCCTCATCCTAAAGTAAGACAATGTTTCCCTTGTGTGTTGCAGACAGTGAGTAATGAGATGAGTACAGATGAGGAGACTGAGTTCCCAGAGGAGAAGGACAGCTACATGTGTGCCGTGTGCCTGGATGTATACTTCAACCCCTACATGTGCTACCCCTGCCACCACATCTTCTGCGAGCCCTGCCTACGAACTCTGGCCAAAGACAACCCCGCAAGCACTCCCTGCCCACTGTGCCGGACAATTATTTCTAGAGTCTTTCTCCAGACAGGTAACGTTCTCTTTCATTATCACAGTCAAGTAATGTTTTCTGATTATCTCTTGGCTTTGTCTCAAAAGGCATCATTGTGCAATCAGTGAAAACCATCCATGATGTGACTTCTGCTCTAGTGTATAAAACAGTGCTTGCCCAACTAATAGTGTTATCCCAGAACCACAGGTAAAAGCAGGACTTCCTGCTGACCCCTAGCTCTGCACTCAGATCCTGCTAAGCATCCTAGCCAGCTGCTGTTATATCTCTAAAGACACCTCCATGGTGATGGGGATTCCACCTGAAGCAAAACTGCTCACTTCTTAATCCTCTTGTTGGCCTTCTGCTGCTGTTTCTGTATCCCTCGTGTCTGAGAACAGTTACCCAGACTCCCAAATCTCTGAGCCAGGAATGCCTAATGTTTGACACTGTGACATGATGTTGTTAATTATGAATGTGTTGAGCCATGCTCATGGCCACAGATGATGGATCTGAGGCATCTGTTCTAGTCATTTCTAATGTGGCTCTTTCTTTTTAAGTGAGTGAGAGTAATGTAGGAATGAGGATCTGTTTACCTACTTGTGTGAAGATGGTGATAAGCCGTCTTATCCATGTTGATGGAGAGGTACAACCTAATGCACATGAACATAGACAACTAAAGGAAGTGCAGTGTCCACTGTCTCCTAGGAAGGAGGGGCTTTCTGTCTCCATGAGACCAACAGAGTCAAGTGGAAGTCAAGGTATATACTTTAATGGTAAAGACTTGAAACAGAAGTTTTATTCCATGAAATAAATCAAGGGGCCCACCACCCACCTGGGTGAAGCAGTGAGCTTGGATACCCCAACCCAGCCTGCTGTACAAAGGCTTACAGCAGTCTCTCTAGTCAAACAGTGATGTGAAAGTGCAGGCACAACCCTTGGATCTGCCTATGCAAGGAGACTGTTGCAGAACCACTGCACATCTCATGACCTACTGTGTGCTCGCCAGGCACACACAATACTACCCAGCAGAGACATGTGGTCAGGGCCCAAGTTGCTCAGCAGCTACTCCTCCTTTCGTGGGAGCATAGCCATCAAAGATGGGAAGAGGAAACTGTCCCTGAAAGGGCAGAAGCTTCCGGGATGTTCCTGTTCTCTGTCGTGTGACTTGAACATGGATGTGGGAAGAAAGGGTTCTGTTGTCGTAGCAGATCCTGGCCAGAGTGCCATGAGCTAACAGGGGAGGGGCGAGCACCTTACCCTCGGAGTTACCATCACCAAGAGCTTGTTTTGATGGGATGCAGCTGTTTGTTATGTCCCTACCTCACAGGATCTCACTAAACACTGTAGAGTGCTCAGATAGATCTTATCCATGTCTTCTAGGATCTTGTTTAATACAGATAGCAGTTAGAAAATGTATTTTCTTCATGCCTGAAACTAATAATGACTAGATTCTCTCTTGGTTTATTTTCAGAAAAAAAATCACATTTTTCTTTATTTTCAAATAGTTATTCTAAAATAAGTCATTTTAACAGTCTCTTTAAGAGGAAACTATGCATGCTTTTGTTCTGTTCATTTATAGACTGATAAAATAGTGTCCTTCTTACTACCTCAGAAAGATTTGAGATAATTTATAAAATATGTCAATGAAATACTAAGATAAGGGAAATGAAAGTTAAATGGAACACAGACTACATACAGGAACAGATGCAGATGCATACAGTGTGCGGTCCTCACAGTAACTACAGGTTGATATAAGTTGTGGGGTCCTCCCAGTAACTATAGGTTGACATAAGTTGTGGGGTCCTTCCAGTAACTACAGGTTGACATAAGCTGTGGGGTCCTCACAGTAACTACAGGTTGACATATGCCATGGGGTCCTAATAGTAATAACTATAGGGTCCTCACAGTAACTACAGGTTGACATAAGCTGTGGGGTCCTCACAGTAACTACAGGTTGACATATGCCATGGGGTCCTAATAGTAATAACTGTAGGGTCCTCACAGTAACTACAGGTTGACATAAGCTGTGGGGTCCTCACAGTAACTACAGGTTGACATACACCATGGGGTCCTCATAGTAACTACAGGTTGACATAGCTGTGGGGTCCTCACAGTAATGACAGGTTGGTGGAATTTTAATGTTCTAACACATAACAAAAAAATACAAGTCATTGAAGGCATAATTTTCATGATCCATTAGAAGGAAAAATATGAATTTTTAAGGATAAGCAAAGGAGTTTCTGGCACTTAGTCCTAAGAAAAACTTTTGTGTGACTTCTCTGAAACATATCAAGAGTAAGCAATGTCCTCAAAAACTTCCTCAGAGAAAATGTAACATTAAGAATTCTTTTATTTATAATTTTATTTGTACATTAATGGCCCACATGGATAAATGTTTGAATACACCATAACATGCTTCCTTGTGATGAACTCCTGGAAGCAGAGTTAGCTAAACTCTTGTTAACTAAGAGTTAGTTAAACTCTTGTCTTAATGTAGTCCATGAATTACCAGTAAGCACAGTGTGTGTGTGAGGGCTTGGTCTCTACCACCTTGGTCAACTAGTTTTCTGTTTTAAATTCCTAACCATTATAAGGATTCTTTTGTATTTCATGTCACTTTTTGCCATATGTGGATATCAATCTTACCCCTTTGTCATTTACACCTTATATTTTGATTGTAATGTTTTATCCAATGTGTCAAATATCTAGATTTTTGATTGGTTTGGTTTTCTTTTTGGTAGCATCAGTTGTTTAACCTTTGTCTTTATTGTTAATTCTTAGGTAATAAAGACCCTACCACCTATACAAGTTTATAAGCCTTCCCTTTATCTAGGTTTTTTAAGTCACATTCTGTTCTCATTCCTCCCCCCCTTTCCTGGGGTGCTTGACTTACCTGAGGATAAAGTAACATTTTGCAGTCCTTAGGCACATGTCCCAGCAACACTTAACAAGGCATTGTCTCTGTGCCAACGGAACTGTCTCTCCTGGCAGCTGTTCTTGCTACTGTGTCGGGAACCATTACCTCGCTTCAATTATTTTAGTATTTATATTTAAAAACTCAGAAAGTTTAAATTAATTGGAGGATGAGTGACATTTTAGTGGATATTTTATAATAGTGATCATTATAGTTTGTCACTTTTCAATAAAGTTCTATAATTCTCTTTGTAAAGGCTCTGCACAATTTATATTGACTTTATGTGTATGTAGTCATTGGTTGTTATTATAACATCAATTGTTTTCTCTTCCTTCAGTTTTGGCTATTTCTATTAATATGTTAGGAAAAAGTCACCTAGTCTTGCATTCTCCTGTTTCTGTCATCTGACAGTGAATAAATTAATCATAAAAATTACCTAATGTTATCATTCTGATTATGAGTAGACCATGGGATTGTTATTGCCAAAGGTTACAGCAGAAAATCTCCTTTATAGCAACTGAGGATTCTACACAAGTCCCTTGTCTCAGGTCAAAAATTAGCCCAAATGATGGTTGACCAGGTACTTCTGGGACCACTGTATACCACATGGAAATAATTATGCAGCACCTAGGGCACAAACATCCAGAGGAAATGGATAAATCAGACTTCATCAGTTTGTTTTTAAAGCTTTACTTTAAAATAGATACATCAAAAAAGAGCAAAAAAAAAAAAAAAAAAAAAAAAAAAAAAAAAAANCTTCATCAGTTTGTTTTTAAAGCTTTACTTTAAAATAAAAAAAAAAAAAAAAAAAAAAAAAAAAAAAAAAAAAAAAAAAAAAAACAAAGTGAGGATCTTCTCGCAAACACTCCGACTAATGGACTTGAGACCCTGTAAGTTACCCAGAAGGTGGGAATATCTCGAGTATTACAGGTGGTCACAGAGTCAGTACATCTACAAGACAATCACTCAAACCTACTGCCCCCTTTCCTGTTCACAATACACCCCGATCTTAGACGGAAAGCCCTACCTGTGTTCTAATATTTTTCTCTTCTCAACCAGCCTTCCCCTTTTGACTGTCTCCCTAACCATAATTCAGTAGAATTCAGTATAGATAAGCAGATATAAAGAAATTGCAGTCCATGGAAATCTCTCAACAAACAAGGAAATAACATTTAAGCTAACCTGAGACTTTGAGCATGAAAGAGAAATGTGATGCTGCATCAGAGTTGTTTTAGCTGTCACGATAAGATGCTATTTGCTTTTAGGCAGCAGGGCAGAGGCAGAGGCATTTGCAGCTTTTGGGACAGTCCCAAATGTTTCTCAATTATCCTGTTTCTGTCTGACCTTCCAGTGTCCTACCAGACTCTCCAGGATGTACAGCTTATCAGCAAGAATATCACACTTTTTAATAATCTCTTTTTACTGTGACCATCTGTGATTTGCCTTGGTCATGTCCAAATTTATGGGAAGGTCATCTCACAGTTTCTCTAGTTCTACACCAGCACGCCTGGTCTATTACTTCTGATGCTGCTGTGGGTCTGGGTCTGCTCTGTTTGTCCCTCTGGGATTCCTTTGTTTCCAATTCATCTCATACAGAATGATCTCTGCCTCTGAAACCCATATGGATCCGCTCTCAGGAAGACTATTTTTCTGTGTTCATTTGTCTTCTAGTGTAGTCACTCTAAAACTTTAATCTATGGAAATGAATAATCTTATTATGAAAAATAAGAATATATACACAGTATTTAAAGTGTGGTTTCTCAGACTTCTGGCATCTTTGTACCATCTTTATGAATTCTACTCTGTCCACATATTAGGAGAGACCTTTTTTCTACTTAAGGGATTTTATCAATATAATTGCCAAGTATTTATCTTAGCCTAATACTTAGCAATATTGATTTGATGTTCTAGTTTGTATCTAATTTAGCATAAGTGGCAGTTATAAATATTCAATCTTATCCAGAATCACTTCAAATGTCATTAATGGTTTATAAACCAATGTCTGGAAAACATTGACTCACACTTATGGAGATTTGCCTCTAGAAGAGAAAAAACCCAAAACATTTAAAACCCTCCCTAGGAGTGAGCTAACTGGAGTTGTGGCATTGTAGCATCTGTCCTGCTGCCTAAGCTATCTCTTCCTCCTGGGTCAAGTAACCGTCTCTCCTAAGGCTCCCAAGGAGATGCAGCTACTGATACACAGTGCTGCACTTCTTAAAATTTCCCTTACGCTCCTCTAACCCTGATATTTTAACCATTGAGATGTGTTGCTTTGACTGCTTTACAAACTAGTGTAGCAGTGTTGTGGGTCAGACCTTCACCCATAATTTGGGAGCCTGAGACAGAAGGATCACTGTGAGTTTCTGGACAGGCTAGAGGCTAGTAAGCTAGTAAGCTCCAGGCCCACCTGGGATACAGAGTAAAACTTTGTCTCAATCACCTGAAATAACTAAATAGCGTAAACTAGTAGCACTGAGTGAGAAAGGAGAATGACTATTTCTTTTTACATAGAAGACAGAGAAATGTGGATTTTGCTAAAGCCAAGGTTTTCTATACTAATCACCTCTGAGGGACCACTAATGTATCCCTTCCCTTAGCTTTCAGAAACCTTGTCCTGAAGTGTAATTTACGACAACATATAACAAATGTTACAACACTATGTATGAATGCTTAGCATTTTGTGTACAGCATTCTAAGAGCTCAGTTACTGTTGAACTGAGCTCAATTCCATAGATATCATTTTGGATTTTTTCATCATGGGCAAAATTGATCATCCCTGAATAAAGCTGAAAATAATTTTCCAAAGCTCCAAAGTTACCAAAAGATTTGGTAATCCAAAATAAATATAATTGTCTGAGGCAAAATGTTTGGTTAAACATAATATTAAAGAGTCATTTTAAATTATGTAAGTGTACCACATATACTGTACCCACTTCTCTATTGAGGGATATCTAGGTTGTTTCCTATCTCTGAATGTCTTGAAGAGAAGAGCACTAACTATGGTTGAGCAAGTATCTCTGTGATAACATGAAACATTCTCTGCTTATAGCTCAAGCCGGATTCTCTGGCAGGTTAATTCTCATCTTCCAGAGGAAATCACCACACTGATTTCCATGCTGGCATTCCCTGCATCAGTCGGGGAGTGCTCCTGTATTCCACACCCTCTTCAGAATGAGCTGTCACCTGTTTTATTGACTTTAGCCACTCTGGCAGGTATAATATAGAATCTCAAAACAGTTTTGATTGACAATTCCCTGATGGCTAAGGATGTCGAACATTTCTTCCAGCGTTTCTCAACCATTTGAGCTTTTTCTGTTTAGATCTGTACCTCCTTTTCAGTTTGGAGTTTTTTTTGTTTTTGTTTTTTGTTTTTTGTTGTTTTTTTGATATCTGATTTTTTTGAGTTCTTTATATATTTTGTGTATTAGCCCCCATCAGATGTATAGTTGGTAAAAAAATAAAATATTTCTCACTGTAGTCTCTCATATCGTTCAAGTCACAGTGATCTTTGCCATGCAGAAGGTCCCATTTATTGTTGATCTTAGTGCCTGCATTCAAAGATATCCCTTGCTTTCTCTTCTGTCAGGCACACTGTGCCTAGTTTTATGCTGACATATTTGATCCTTTTGGAGTTGAGTTTTATGGAAGATGTTAAATATGACTCTACTTGGATTTTTCTACCTTCAGCCATCCAGTTTGACTAGCACCATTTGTTGAAGACACTATCAATAGAGGAACACACACAAAGCCAAACACAAACTCTTATCTAAAATGCTGTGCTACCTGCAAGATATGCAGGAATAGCTGACCAACATGTAATGCACTCCAGTTTGTATGTGTGTGTGTGTGGGGGGGGTGTTTGTTATGTTTTATTATAGTTAAGGGGGCTTTTGTTTGTTACTTTTGTTTATTGTTTTGTTTGGGAGGGTAAGTGGTGTTTTGTTTTCTCGGTTTGAAGCAGGGTTTTTTTTTTTTTTTCTACTGGTTTTCTATTTCATTTTTTGAGAAAGAACTAAAAGTTGGATGGGTAAGGATGGGGAGAGATTCTGAAAATACTTAGGGAGGAAAAGAATATAATAAAAATATATTTAAATTTTAAAATTGTTTTATATAGTAAAAATCATGAAGAAAAAGTCTTTTAACTTTAACTTACTAAGTAAAGGGTTAAAATGTCATCATACCAACTCTTTCTTTAGTTTGGTACATCATTACCTTTATATTATCAAAACCAAATATTGTGGTAGCAAATGCTAAAGGGAAAAGTGTAATCAAAATGAACAAAATTTCAACAGAAGTTTATCTTGCTAATGACAAGAACTCCTACATATCAAAGAACTGCTAAACGTAAGTTGCTCTCAGTGATAATTACAGTATAAGCTCTGTGTGTAGCTCCATTTTGACAAAAGGATAAATAAGTGGAGTGTGGACTTAGATTTTATCCCTGTTTTATGTCTCTTCAGGCTGGATATTTAGCTGCAGAATGGTACTTCCCAAAGCAGATTTAATCACAAGTGAATGGTTCGCAAGGAAAATATGAAAGACAGATTGAAATTTACTTGATGAGCTTGTATAGGTTAGGATTTGTCAGAATTGAGTGAGGGTCCTGGTTGGCTTTTCCTCCCAGTGTGTAAATCCCTTTAGACTCCCAGTTAGTGGGAGATCTTCACTAAGCGCATAGTAAGAACTCCCCAGGCCTGAAGAACTGGCCCCATGATTATACTGTTCTGTCTTACCTTGTGCATTTCTGTAATTGAAACTGGTAATTTCCCATTGAGTTTAGACCTTTACAACAGACCGAGCTTTCTCTATCTTGTTGACACTAAACATTTTGAAGTCTCCTGAATGTATGCAAAATGCATTTCAGTAGGAGTGTTAGAATCCATTTCAAATGGAACTTTCTCGCCCTTCCTGAAGAGGTATAAATAATTATTGCCTTGAAGTCCTGAAAATAGCTTGGTAACAGCTTGTGAATTTTCATTGTTTTTCAACAGTGTCTCTGTGTCAAACATGTTTACCCTTCTCCATCCCTGTGTGAAGGGGAATCTCAGATGTGCTTGACATAGCATTTTAACCCAACCTCACCCTTTCCACTGTTAAACAGAACAAAGAAAACTGGATTATATGCCCCAGAAATAGTAAAAAACATTGTAAGGACACTTCCTAAGGCAGTGGTTCTCAACCTTCCCAATGTTGTAACCCTTGAATATAGTTCCTCATTTTGTGGTGACCACCAACCATAAAATCATTTTTGTTGTACAGTCTATGCATTAGTCTACTGGAACCAAATACTGTGTATGAATAAGCAAACTGATCCCTATGGGGATTCTACCTCCACAGAAAGAATGCATCCTAATCACACAATTCCAAGCCCTTGGAGAAGTAGCCTAGATATTATTGTCACAACTTCTGCATGCTCCCTTTCTGTCAGGTGCTCTTCTGTACTGTGTTCCTGGGGAAAAATGAAAAAGTGATGTATCAAACAATATAGGACTGAGATGTGAATTTGGGGGGGGGGAAGGGTTTTGTAATAATAAGTAAAAAATAGAAATGGATTAATAAAAATGGATTAGCAGGAACTTTAATAATCTGAGTGGGATACCTGAATACATATCTTGAGGCATTTTGAATAAGAGTCTAATACTATTGGGCCTTTCTAATAGAGTCTGCCTTGCATTTATAATCTTCCATTTCGTAATAAGACTCTAAGGCCCCACCCAGAATCAACGCTGTGAGAACCCGTAGCTCACAACTTTAGGATTGTATTTTTACTTGATAAAATTGAATACAGGCTCCATGCAAGTGCATAGCTTTAACTTCTACAGTTAGCAAGATGCCAGAAGCTGTGCTTAACAAATATTTGTTTAACAATAATGAAGTATTAAAATATAAAGTCACCACACACCAAGCCTAGAGCTGAAATCAAAGTGAAAAGCTGTCTGTGTGGTGCAGGCCTTTAATCCCAGCACATAGCGGGCAGAGGCAGGTACGGCTCCATGAGTTTGAGGCCACCCTGCTCTGCAAAGCAAGTTTCAGGCCAACTGGTCCACAGAGTAAGACCCTGATTCAAAAAATACCATATTGATATAATCCGTACTCCAAAATTACTTTATTACATATATAGATGCCCCTTTCTAATTTTTAATGAAACCCAATAGTAATGGCCCTTATAACGATGTAAGTAGTTCTGGTTATATGTAATCCTCAAATAGATCAAGGAAATGACAGTTCCTTTCAGGTGTGTGTGTGTGTGTGTGTGTGTGTGTGTGTGTGTGTGTGTGTGTGTAAGAGGTGGGAGTGTGGGCTATAGGTTAACTTTGCATGGCTTCTTCAGTTGCTGTCTACCTTTTTAAAAAAAAAATTGGAAATTTAATTTACATTTCAAATGTTATCCCCTTTCCCAGTTTCCACTCTGGAAACCCTCTATCCCATTCCCCTTCCCCTGCTTCTGTGAGGGTACTCACTCACCCACCCACCCACTCCCACCTCCTCGCCCTGGCATTCCCCTATACTGGGCCATCAAGCCTTCCCAGGACCAAGGGCCTTTCCTCCCATTGATGTCCCACAAGGCCACCCTCTGCTATATATGTGGCTGGAGCCACGGGTTGCTCCATGTGTACTCTTTAGTTGGTGGTTTAGTCCCTGGGAGCTCTGGGGTGTCCGGTTGGTTGATATTGTTGTTCTTCCTATGAATTGCAAACCTCTTCAGCTCCTGCAGTCCTTTCCCTAACTCCTCCATTGGGGACCCCATGCTCAGTGTAATGGTTGGCTGTGATCATCCACCTCTCTATTTGTCAGGCTCTGGCAGAGCCTTTCAGGAGACAGCTATACCAGGCTCCTATCAGCAAGCACTTGGCATCCGCAATACTGTCTGGGTTTGGTGACTGTATATGGGATAGATCCCCAGGTGGGGCAATCTCTGCATAGCCTTTCCTTCAGTCTCTGCTCCACACTTTGTCTCCATATTTCCTCCCTTGAATATTTTGTTTTCCCTTCTAAGAAGAACTGAAGCATCCACCTTATTTTTTGAGACAAGGACTCTCCTTGAACCTATGGTTCACAGGTTGGCTGATTGGCCAAACAGGTAGGCCAGCAAGTCCCAGGAATCCACCCATGCATCTCTAGCACTGGGGTTAAAACTGTGCTTTCATATCCAGCTTTTTATGGGGATCAAACAAGTATTAATCCTTCCATGGCAAATACTTTATAGGCCTCTTTCCCATCCTGTCATAATGAACTTTGATTTTTATGGAAATACTGCATTCAAATGCTACAGTTTCAATGTTATTACCAATATATTTATTTATGATCAAGGTGATCTATCAACTCTAGCTGTGAATCAGAATCATTCAAGGGACTTGTTCAAGAGAGACTTACAGCCCACATACACACAGTGCTGACCCACATTATCTGGATGAACATGCCTTTTTAGCAAGTGTCTTAGTGATTTTGACACCTACCCAGGCATTTTGAAAACGTGGATCTAATACAGTGTCCTGGACAGAATTATATTTAATTAATCTCTATCCCTAAATACATCATCAAAGTACCAGGCACATAGCAGATCGGCATACATTTCTGCTAGAGATTAGGTGGGAAACAGATATAAAAAGCAGCTTTCTAGCTGACAGAGAACCCCACAGTTAAAAGCATTAAGCCAGCCGGGCCTGGTGGCGCAGGCCTTTAATCCCAGCACTTGGGAGGCAGAGGCAGGCGGATTTCTGAGTTCGAGGCCAGCCTGGTCTACCAAGTGAGTTCCAGGACAGCCAG
>NC_034600.1:35792096-35796219 GCF_900095145.1 Mus pahari | reverse complement strand
CCCAGCTCTAACTTGGCCCAGCAATGATTTCCTGCTCTTCTCTTGTCTACATGTCTCTCTATTCAAGTGTAGCAAACAAAATCACCCAAAATGATCAGTCTTACAAGATCATGCTGTAGGCACACAGGTGCATGTACAGCTTCAATTGCAATGTATCTTGCAAATTATAATAATTGCCATAATCATACTGTTCTTCATTTGTTTATCCTGAGTGTTATCTAAGTATTTCACTACACTGATTTTTTTTTTAAGCTCACTATCTGTTAAGTTCCTTTAAGCCAGAAGTGGAGTAGTGTTGTGGGGTCCATTTAAATCCAACATAAATCAAACACTAGGCCAATGTAGATGACAAAAATTTATTATAATCAAGCTGATACTGACCAATCAGGGCCACATAACAAACTTGAGAGGTGAACTGTGACCCCAAAGAGAAATTGCGCAGCATATTTTAGAGATGAGACTACAAATCATGGAGGAGTGAGGTGGGCCATAGCATTGTCCAATCATATTTTGATGTAAGGGGTTGAGCAACAGAGTTCTCACCAATCAGGACAGGAGTAGGTTCCTGGGACCATGAACTTGTTTGACCCTGCCAGGAGGATGGAGAAGTTGTCCTTGAGATGTCTGGACTCAGACGACTATTTCCTTACAGTGGGCGCTGCTCAGCTATTGGGAAGTCCCCAGCTCCCCTAGGACCTGGGACCTTGAACTTAGTTTCTCACTATGATTAAATGGAGTCTGAAAGTGAAGTGCTGACATTTTGAATGGTTCTCTCTCACTAGTCCCAACAGTCACTCAGGCACAGTGACTGATTGTACTTTTCCCATCTCCTCCCAGAAAAAGCTAATGATTGGCTTTTATATTTCTTGAATCTTTTTTGCCAGAGCTCAGTTATATTTCCAAATAAGTTTTCATGTTGATGCCTTTGTTTACTACATCAGCATTTTAGAACTTGGTAGGGGGTAATAATAAACATTCTTGAGTTAACAATGCTCCTCTGCTTAGTTTATGTTTCTGTACCTTGGAATCTTCATTACCTCACCACCTCGGTCTATTTATGAGGGCATTTAGAATGTTGTGTTATTTTCCCTAATGGTCAATAAAATATCACCTATCAGATACTTGAGTTATTGGAAAATTATGCAAATTAAAATCATTAGCCCTGGAAGGCAATGTTATAAGTCATTGATGACTTCCGTTCTCAGCTTCAAGAGTGTGAATGGCACAGAGGAGGCATGGTGGTAATGATTCTACTTAGTCAGGAGATTAATAGTCGCCTTGACTGAAGGAATGCTCCCTGGCAGTGGACTGTTGGAAAACACGTGTATATCCCTGAAGACAACAGCACAAGGATCCTCACCCTGAAAGCAGTTAGGCACTGAAACACATAAAGGACAAAGAATATAGGAGCCATAGCAAGCCCAGATTATATACATATAAAGACTAGAACTTTCTTTTGTTCTAACTCATGTGCTTGAGTTACTGGCCCACAGCTATAGATTCAGGAATGGAGCTGGAGTCGCCGCCTTCATCCATGGCCTTGTTAAATGTACACTCCTGAGTGAGATTTTCTTTTGTCTTTCTTGAGCATCAACGTAAGGCAGTGATAGGTCAAACAGAAGCAGTTGTATGCAGCTGGAATAAGCCAAGGCTCAGAAAGAGGTGGGAAGGAAATCAGAGGTGCCAGGTGATGCATGGGGTCGTTGGGGATGAAGATAAAGGCAGGCGGTTGATGGGGACGCTGGCTGTTTCTTGTGCCCTCTCCAGTGCAAGCTTCTCCAAGGAGAGCTCATGTGAGAAGTCAGGCTCAGGCTAGGCCTGCCTGCCCTTGTGTGGCTCTGGCTCTCAGGCTGTCTGCTGTTTGAAAGGAAGGCCATGCATAGCCTCTGGTTGGCCTGTGAGTTCTTTTCTGCTGTCTATTGATTCTGTTCCTTAGTGCAAAGCAGTCCTCTTGAGAGCAGACAGCCTGTGTGGACTGTCATCTCACTGGTCTGCATGGCTCGCATGGCAGACTTCTCTCTAAACATGCGTTCTGTGTGTAAGCAGTTCCAAAGCTGCTTCAAGTAGGAATTTGGGTGACATATTAGAGATTTTTTAAATTAAATTCATTTTTACATTTATAGACTTAAAGAGATCTGAGTTTATTATCAAAATCATATGATAGTTACATTCTTGCCATTTTATTCAAATTAATGATCAGAATACTTGTTTCTTTCCTTTTACTCTAGAACTGAACAATGCCACAAAGACATTCTTTACTAAAGAATATTTGAAAATCAAGCAAAGCTTTCAGAAATCCAGCTCTGCGAAGTGGCCCTTGCCGAGCTGCAGGAAAGGATTCCATCTCTTCGGAGGTAAGGAAAGCAACCCAAAGACCAAAGCTGTCTGGTGAGCGTGTCCATGCAAGGGCTCACAGCGGCTTCCTAATCAGAAATGCTGCGAGCTCAGTCTCTACATAGGTCACTTTCGGGAATTTCGGTAATAATGTCTTTGTAAAAAGTTACAAGTATATATGAAGAAAAGGAATGGTCTATATGAAAAAAGTAAAAATTAATATGTACCTAATTATATGGACACGGTAAAGAGCAAATAAGCTAATCTGAAAGCACGGTATACATTATAGCTAATAGCACCGTGTAAATAACTATCAAAATGTAAGGCAATCTCTGACCTCTACTTCAGTTTTGAGAATGTGTTACCGCATAGCTATACAATATAAACATGAAATTTAATTTAGTGTTTGATAAAAGTGTTATCTGACAGAACATGAACCACCATGCAGTTTTGTTGTTTACTGTTTGAGTATATACACACACGTGTGTGTTGTGTGAGTTCATGGGTGGGCACGTGTGTGCACCTGTGTATGAAAGAATTCAGCCCTGCTTGATTGGAGGTGGAGGTCACAGATCAATGCCAAGTGTCTTCCTTTATCTCTCGCCACCCATTTTGGAGTTCAGTGAGCCTTGAACTGCCATTTTGGGTGGTCTGGCTTGGCGGTGCACCCCTGGGAGGTACCTTCTCTCTCTCCACAGCCCTGGGACATCCTACTGTCCCTAGCCTTTACTTGAGTTCTGGGGATCACAGCTCAGCTCCCATGCTCTCATAGCAAGCACTTTACCTACCGAGTCGTCTCCAGAGGCCTCTACATACCACTTATCATTCACGAGACCTGATAGGGACGTCCAATTACGGGAACTATGTTCTTAGGGACCAGGGTTCAGGGAGGGCTACTTAAGGTCAAGCATATCTGTTTAGCAATAAGAGACCAGGACAGATGCATGCAGAGTTTGTATGGTTGAGGCAAAAAACAAATTGTATGCAAATTCTATTGCATTTGAAATGAAAGTTTTAAGCAGCACCTGTAACCCTGCACTGGGCAGGGACTGCTGCTGCTGCTGTTCCTCTTCTTCCTCCTCCTCCTCCTCCTCCTCCTCCTCCTCCTCCTCTTCATCCTCCTCATAATTAAGATGTATAGAATGAAAGGGTAAGAACTGTTTTCATCCAGTTGCTTCTATGGTTGGACAGTACAGCTCAGCCACAGAGTTTGAGGCACACAGAGTGAGGGTCAACTTTCTGACCTGGCTTAGAAGACAGCCCCAGAAGGCCTCTCTGTAGACCACACCTTGCTTTTTCATGTTGGTGTCTCAGTTCCACACAAACCCCAGTGTCCCTCTGCATCTTCTGCATCTTCCTTTCTCAGTTTGTCAGAAACTGGATGAATAAGCAGTTGATTTCTACCAAACTTAATTCTTACATTTTTGTGAGAAAGTTCAAAGTAGCTTTATTACATCACCTGACGTAAGAAATATATCACTGCCACCAATTGAGCCAAGTGGTAGAAGAGCTGAGCAGCTGGTACCCAGCCAAGTGCAGCAGCAAGCCAAGGGGAAAGAACCAAGCCATAGGAAGTGCCCATTTATCTTTCCTCTATAGAACAGTGTTGTGTCCAGGACCGGGTGGGACAGGCACAATATGGGGGTTGGCTTGCTATTGAAAGAGCCCTAGACAAGAGGCTCCACCAGTTTATGGGCCCTGGGGTCAAACAGAGAGAGGAGTGGGGAGGGAAAACTTAGGTACTGAGTTGCGTTAGAGGTAGAATATCCTCAATCTAGGAGAGAGAGAG
>NC_034600.1:35789345-35792073 GCF_900095145.1 Mus pahari | reverse complement strand
GAGAGAGAGAGAGAGAGAGAGAGAGAGAGAGAGAGAGAGAGAGAGAGAGAGGAGAGAGGAGAGAGGAGAGAGGAGAGAGGAGAGAAAAGAGAAAAGAGAAGAGAAGGAAACAAAGAAGGGAAGGAGTGAGGAAGGGAATCAACGAATCAACATGCCTGCATGAAAGCATAAGCAACTGGGTCCTGGGACCAGCCTGCCATCTCTACAGAGACCATACTGCACCACTGTCACCAAGCCTGCCACACAAAGGGCAGCTTCTGCAGAGCCCAGCAGGTGAATTCTCTGTAATGACCTAAGGTCAGGCCTGAAAATCCCTGCATAGGATTTTTATCATGAACTACACTTGTAAGCCACAGAGCATCCCAAAGCACCTTCCTAGTTCTCTTTCCTTGACCTCCTGCTATCCTGGAAGGGGAGGAGGTGGGGAGGTGGGGCTTTCACCTTTGGTCCTAGGAATCAAACCCAGGTCATCACGCTTGACTGTGATGCCTTCAGCTGCTGAGCCATCTCAGTGACCCAGACTAACCATTTTTATGCCAGAATATATGTGTGTGTGTGTGTGTGTGTGTGTGTGTGTGTGTGTGTGTGTGTATAATATCAGTGTTATTTATACTTGCTTTTACACTTTTGCATTGATAACAAATATGTATATTCTAAACTTGCTTTGTCACTCATTATTTGGTTTCTGAAATTGATCCATTTCAGTAAAGAGCTTTGTTTCTGAACTGTGGCCAGTTCTGTGGCTATACCAAATGTACCCATCCTCTAGTGAAGGGTCAGTAGAACGCCCAAGTTCTGTCATTCTTTGTAGCACTGCTATAAATGCCTGCATTTTCCTGGGTCATAAGAGCTCCTCTGGACTATGTGCTCAGAGCAGCTTGATGGTCACATGAGAGTACATCTATACTCAGTCACCTACATCAGTGTCCCTATGTGGGCACCCTGGCTTGTCACCATCTCTGTTGGCCACATTTACAATTTTCAGTCCTTTAGATTTTATTAGTCTGATGCCTATAAAGTAAATTCTCACCAGAAGTTCTGCAGTTTGGTTTATTATCTTTTTAATTTTATTTGAGTATTTTGCCTGCATGTGTTGTGTTTGCACCACATATGTGCCTGGTACCTGTGGAAGCCAGAAGAGAGACTTGTATTCCCTGGAAGTGAAGTTACAATCAGGTTTGAACCACCATTTAGTTGATGAGAATGAAAGTCGGGTCATCTGCAAGACCAGCTAATGCTGCGTGTGAACATGTGTGCGCTGCATGTGAGCATGTGTGCGCTGCATGCGAGCATGTATGTGCTACATGCAAGCATGTATGTGCTGTGTGTGCATGTATGTGCTGCGTGCGAACGTGTGTGCTGACGCACTGCTGGCACTGTTATCCCAGGGCCTTGTGCACACTAGACAAATGTTGTACCAGTGAGCTACATCCTCCGACCTCACCTCAGTTTAAATTTGCATTGTTATGATTGTTGATGGAGGCTGGATACAGCTTTCTCCTCTTTCATACTGATCCTTGAGTTTCTTCTTTGAGGTGCTTATTTTCCACTTGTTTGCTATTGGTTGGCTTTGCAATACTATCTGCTACTTTTTCCACTAATTATGTTTATGGCTACAATCTTTTTTTCTAAGTTATAAATTAAACATGTAGTAGGGACATTTGAAAGTCTGACTACAAGGGAGTAAAAATATTTAAGGTGAAGTGAAGATAAAAAGAAGGAATGGGAAGAATAAAACGATCTGCTGTGGAGTTCCTAAAAGGGATGGAGTTAGATCTCAGAGGGGAGAGATAGATAATAGCCAAGGGCTTCCAGAGCTTGGAAAAGACACCCAGCCACAGGCAAGAATGATAATAAACCCAAGCTAGCTATGTACAAAGAAAGCTACACCTGGGCGTATCAGTTAAAACTGATAGAGACAAGAAGCAGTGCTGTAGGACACTCGGGGCAGGACCTCTGGTGTCAAAGGAGCCAAGACAAAACCACATCTTCTCCACAAGTGATGGAAGACAAAGACAAAGCAATTAAAGGGGAAAATCATTCCCTGACCTCTGGTGGTACCACAAATCAATCTTATATAATCTCATATAATAATAAAGTACTATAAATTCTTACTATATGCTGGTGATGACATTGAAA
Source organism: Mus pahari (assembly GCF_900095145.1). Lineage (NCBI taxonomy): Eukaryota > Metazoa > Chordata > Mammalia > Rodentia > Muridae > Mus > Mus pahari. The sequence continues at coordinate 35,789,934 of NC_034600.1, read as the reverse complement.
ACTCTTAGAAAATCATAAAAGTTTATGTTTATTTTTCATAGCCTGGAGTTTAACTTATTGCTACAAAGGAAACACCAGACCCAGAATATTTAATAAAAACATCTGAAACACTTAAAGGAGTTTCTTGAGTTTCTTCTTTGAGGTGCTTATTTCCTACTTTCTTGGCTTTGCAATACTATCTGCTACTTTTTCCACTAATTATGTCTATGTCTATCATCTTAATATAGCTTCGTGTTTTTCAATTTATGGAGTCTTTCAGTACATTATAGTGTAGGACCCCCTCGTGAGGAACTCCCTCGGGTCCTCAGGTCACAGGAGTCGGGTGTCCTGCAGAAACACGTCAGAGAAGCCTCTTGTTGTAAACACACGAGGTACTTTAATGGCAGAGCTCTGGGTGGACTCGTATCTCACGCAGGAGACAGAGAAGTCGACCCAGACCCTCAGAAGTAAGGGGTTTTATGGGGTTAAGGTCAGGGGGTGGGGAGAGTTGGCGCGGTTACATGCGATTGGTTCATTCAAACATAGCAAGTCAGCAGAATAGAGGGCTGGGGAGCCAGAGACCTGGGACTTATCAGAGTGACCATGCATC
>NC_034600.1:35766690-35788765 GCF_900095145.1 Mus pahari | reverse complement strand
TGGCTGGGGCAACTGAGATAATTGCCTGGCTAGCTGTCAGGCTGAGGAACAGAAGACCCTCAGCTGCCCTAAGAGAACAAAGGCTCTTTACTAGCCACATTCCTAANGATCTGGGGAACAGGTTTTGGGGAAGTGTTAAAGTTGGAGCTCCACATCAGCTCTTCATTTTTGTCCTTACCTTTCTAGTGTATACTATTTTAAAAATTACTCTCTTTTCCCCAGATCATTAAGATTTTTTTCCTTTAAATGTTTTAGTTTTAAAGAACTATAGAATTATAGTACTCTTTAATATCATTTTTTACAATAGGAATCCAGTTTTTTATGGGTTTTGATAATCCTTCCTACCCCCACTTTTTAAAAACAATTCGTCACTTCTCCACTGATACGGAATATCATACACATTTCTGGGGGGGGGGGTTCTGGAGCTGATTGGGATCCATGTGTCTGTCTGTCTCTCTGCCAATACTATACTGTCTCAAAACTAAAATTATTATGTTTTAATGTTTCCTCTCCCAGCTTGTGTTCCTTCAAGGGTATATTGGCTATTTTTTACCTTTTGTTCATTCAAATGAACTTTAGAATCATCTTGAAAAGCTTCATGAAAATCTTTGTTAAACTGGAGGAATAGGGGACTGCTCTTAAATATCTAACTGTGCTTAGACTTTGGTGGAGCACTAACCTACCACACAAGAGGTACTAGGTTCAGTCCCTAGTACTGTAGATAGATGGATGGATGGATGGATGGATGGATAATAGAAACACAGATACATACATGAATACATGCATATATACATGCATGCATGCATACATACATACTAATATCAACATAAATAATTTGGGGAGAATTGAAAGTCAACAGCAATAACTTCCTACCCATTAATGCTATGTCCCATCTCTTCCTATAATCTTCCTGTAATCCTTATTTCACTCTTCTATAATCAGTTAGATGACTTCCTTCCTGAATGTCCACTTCTTTGGCCCCTCTATACTTGCTTTATCATTGCTCTCTTCCCTGCTTTTGAGCCTTGCATGCAGAAAATGGCCAAACTCCCCCCAGGCAAAACACCTGTCACTGCTAGACCACATGTTCTCCTTTCCTTTTAACTTCCCTCCAGCCTCCTGTCCCCTTCTTGTCACTCGGCAAGCCCATTGTACTGGGTTTATTTAATTTTTTTTTTGTTTATAGTTTTATATAAGGAATAGTACTTTCTTTTCATACACTGTTTTGTTTTTAAACAGAAAGGTTGCTGTATTGCATGTTTCCCTGATGTTCTGAGCCGCCCTAGTGTGTTTCCAATGTGTGACTCCTCGTTAGGCCTCTGTCAACGTGTGCATCTGCCAAGTTCTATCAGTGTGTTCACTCACTGGAATCTAACACTCCCAGCCTGCTACCACTAAAAATAACACTTCACAGAATATCTTAGCGTAAACCATGAGCGTATTTACTGCTGTGTAGACTGAGGAGCAGCACTCTGGATCACAGAGTTCAAATCTGCCAGTGTAAACAGTGCTGTCAGCCCTCCTGATAGGCCAGGATGATAGCTCTAGTTAGCATTTGGAAAAGCCAGGGACTGTGACAAATGACAGCGATTGGCAGATGAGGCCTCAGTCATGACTTTTGTTTCCATTTCGTGATCATTAACAGTTTGAGCTCTGTTAAAGGTGCCTCACCTTTTGGAGGACTTGTAAGACTATCTGGCTTCTCTTTCTAATCGGGCTGCTACCTCCCTCGATTTTCCAGGATTTCTTGTGCTTTTTGTTCTACTCATTATCAATTTTAATATTCTCCATTGGGTAAATACTAGAAATTTATTATTGCATTCTGTGATGACATAAAAAGGTTGTACATGTTACACTTCTGTATGAGAATTCTGTACTTTGATGTAATGAAATCCATAGTGTTTTATCATTTATACTGTAGATTTTAATTTTAAAATTCTGTCTTGTCCAAGGTCACGGAGATTCTCCCTTGGATAGTTTTCTCTGTTTACTACATTTTTCTTTAGCTTTCGCATTTAGGCTTTCTTCTAGAGCCACCTCTTATACTCTGTTTGCATGGGGTTTACATCTTCTTTTGAAGTGGTAACCCACTTTCCATGAATATTTATTTTACAGTATCATTGGGTTTAAGATTATTTATGAACTATTGCTTTATAAAAATATGATCATTTCTTCCTCCCTAACAACTTGACTAAATTTTCTAATTAACTCATTGGGTGCTTTCAATACATCTTGAAATCTAAGGCACTTCTTTTTTTCTGTTTCCTTGCCAGACTTTATGATCTAGTACTCCTGTCTGACCTTAAACAAAACAAACCAAAATGGGAAAAAAAATAATGCACCTCCCAGATTTTTATAGGGCCATTTTAAATATTTGCCACAGAGTGTGAGTGTTATGTTTGGAGGCGGCACCCCTTGCAAGGAACCTTGTCCTCTCTGCACATTCCTACTTTGCTAACAATGTTGCATGGAGTTTTAAGTCTGAGACTGTTTTGTGCACCTCATGAAACACACACACAGCTCTCCCTCCAGTCTCTCAGTGCACAGTGCTCCCCTAATGGACTGTAGCCGATTTCCCTGTGCGGATTCCTGTTCTGCGCCACGGATACATCTAGATGATCATTTTGCATACTACTGTATTTGGTTAACATTTCAGAATTTTACATTTGTCTTTCTAAGATTGTATCATTTTATTAAGGAATGTTTTTTCATATTTTCAAGTTTATTGCAAGAAAACTGTTTCTATATTTTAATATATCTTACTCCATCTGGTAGCTATATATCTATAGCTAATGCTGTCAGTGAGTTCACATTACTTACAAATGCTTTTTGGCTCATTTAGATGATCACTTCTTACTGAGTTATCATGTCTTTACTTTGTCTCTTACTGCCCTCTGCTTACCTTTCCCCTACTCCCTTTGGACTTATTTTTCTTTTGTTCTTTACTAAGATGATTCAGAAGATGATAACTTTTAACCTTTTTACTGTGTAATTTAAGGGCATAAATTTTCCTCTAGTGTAATTTTTACCCTTCATTCCTAATTACTTTCACCTGAAATCACATTTTGTGAAAAGCAGGTTCCTTTAAGACAAGTTGGCAATGGTCTTATGGTTACACCACACAATTTCACACCCCATGCCACCTGTGCTGTGTTCTGAGGCTCCCTAAGAAGTTACAGTCCAGCTTCATTTCTGAATTTGGTTTAGAAAGAAAGAGGTGGGGTAGGAAGAGGGAGCTTGTGAGAGAAAATAAACATTCCAACCTCTAGATCTAAATATTAATGTTTCAGGGGAAAATATAACTTTGTTGCAAGCTTCCTAACCACAGCAACTCACATCAACTATTTTGAACTCATGTTTTCATCATTGGCACATTCCTTTGTAGCTTATGAAGTGATCTGTACTGAGCAACCAGACATCTTTCTAATCACTTTCTTCTCACAAACATACGCTTTGTGCGTTTGTATTTATAACCGATAATATTACTTGAAAGGAAATGCAGAGAGTCTAGTACAGTATAAAACAAAAGTGTGCTTTAGCAAGTCCAGCCGCACTGACCAGCTGACAGCCATAGACGTCCCTGTGAGGTACCTTCCATTTCTAGGCAATAGCGTCCTTTATAGTGTTCCACCTTAATAGTGTCCAACTGACAAGGTTTTCAGTCATATTAAGCTAGTCCTCAAGAAACCACTCGTATATGTGTGTGAGGGAGAAATATTCAAAATGATGCCTGTACTTCTGTGTAACATACTCACATAATTGTGCAGATGGAAGCTATCTGATAATTTGTATTAAAATATCCTCACCATAGAAAAATACAAAGAAGCTCCATATTGAAATTTTTTACTAACTATACTTAAGTGAAAGAATTTAAAAACAACCAGCTAAAATTTAGGATCGCATGCCCTGATTTTGTTGGTCACGTAAAACGCAGATGTCAGAGATATAAGTATGACAGATGTATCCATTTCTCAGAAAGCCTAGGGAGCGAGCGGTGCTTTTTGGTGATCTGTTGTTCTGAAGGTGTTAGATTGCATCCACAAGAACAAACATGCCCGGGGTAAAGCAAAGAATACCCACACGGAGAAGATTGCTTGTCTGTAATAGAAAACACCAGCACACATGCTTGGTCAAAAAGCATGAGTTTAACTGTAGGCTAGAAATCACCTTTGCAGAACGTTAGAGGGAAAGCAGAGACTTGCAGGGTGCGTTGGCTTTTAACTAAAAGGTACAGTTGCCTTTACAGCTACTCTAAACAGCAGCAGCTTTATTCATGGGAACACTATGGGGAAAAACTATGAATTCCAAAGTTCCTTTCCTTTCTATTCTGATAGAGTCTGGTTGTGTTCTCACCAGTGTCACTTACATTGACTTTTTTTTTAGGAGCCAATCCCATAGCAAGGCCCACATCATCATATGCTACTTTAGAAACAAGTTGAGAGATGGACTCCCACTGTTATGTAAAATTCTGATGGGTTAGAGGATGGGTAAAGTAGCTTGACAGCCACAGCATATACTGCCTCAGCTCTCACACTTGGAGATAGACATCTAGACTCTGCTTGTCACATGGGTGACAGGGAGGTCAGCACCCTTCAGAGGAAGCTGTTCCATTTTAGCAACTCCACAGATAAAAGTCTGCATTGAATGGAAATCTGCTGCCTTACAGCTCCCTTTCTTTGGCTCATCTGTCTTACTGTAACGTTCTCCTATATGACTGTTCGTCCATAGACAGACTCATACAATAGCTCAAGGGTGTTCCTTTGACTATTCCTAAGGATTTCAAGAGCCAGTTTCAGAGATGCCAGAGAGGCAAAATGATACCAATTGGATAGTGATAAACTAACTGTCCATGTGAGGCCTAGAAGTGGTAAATGAATCATGATGAGATCATAAGAGATGTAGGGCTAGCTCACATCTATCTGTGTTACTCCCATTTATTCTCATTGTAATTCTGGTATTGGGCCACTGAATGCATGATCTGTGTATAAAGCTAAATAGTTCAACTAGGCAATGAACTAAAAATGAAAGCACTGTTTGTTTCTACCTTAAGCTTATGAGGCATTATACATTTTAATGTAATTGTGCATTTTATCTTAATATCTCTTCATAAATACTACTTTGAAATTTTCCACCAAGATTTTCGTCTCTTGATCCTTGTCTCCTTTTCCCTCCTTCCCTGCCTGTGTTATGCACACTCACCCACACACTCACAAGTAACGCACGGCACATGCACTCACAGAAGCCACCCTTGCTGTTTCACACTTACAGAATTTGCTTGGTTGCCTATGAAAGTGCATATTGGTAGGAAATGCTACCTGAATTTTAAAACAGTATATAATACATATTTGCTTACCTGTGTGCATACTTCAAAAATATACCCACTAACAACAGACCTCTGAAATTAGCACAAAAAGACAAATTCTGGTAGGAAAAGTTGACTGTGGCCCACAGTTCATAGTTCTATACTATGACCTGTACCAATGCTTTCCCTAAGCTCCCTGTAGAATACTCACCACATGAAATGGTCAGATGTATAAAATACTGATAAGTAGGTTATTGTACTTCAAAGGAAAGCTAAGACGAACATGAATTCATCATATTCAAGCTCAAACATAACTGTTGATACCAATAAGCAATGTTGTTTGACTTAAAAAGAACTTCATAAATATCCAGGTTTTCTAAGGATTCCCAATATGAGATGGCCCTACTGAAGCAGTGACGGAGATGTGCACTGGGAATCACCCAGGAAAACATGCACGTTCCTGGAGGTGGGGCTTCAGTGAGCTGGTTGTGTTAACTGAGATGATGCTGGGGGAGTGTGCTCTAGTTTATGTTGTAGTCATGATGTGCAGAATACACAGGTGTGTGGTGGTAAGTACTCAACCCTGGCGTGTGGAGATAAACAAACGGCAGGAACATACTCTAAGAGTACATACAGATGGGTCTCTGTTCTTGCTACCAGTTATTCTGGATGTTGTCATAAGATTTTGCCAATAACTAGAACATTTTATGAAAACGTGTGAGCCCTCTTATGTGCTGTGGACCTGTGACATGTTTGAGTCATGCTAAAAAAGGAAATGGGAAGGGGTGTACCCTCTCCTACTCTAGCACTGGAAGAGCAGCGATCTCACATGTTCCACAGGAACAAAGACGGCACAGGTAGATGAGGCTTTATTAGAGGGATGAGGGCCCAGATTATGAATGCAAAACCGAAGGCAGCTACAAGCCCCAGGGAAGAGCATGGAAGAAGCTGAGCTTCTTGCTACTGATACCAAACAGTGGAAAGTTGTTTCTAAGTAGGATATGATTGGGATCAAGGATGTCAAACCATCATTCTCAGTGCCAATGCTGAGGAAATGGTAAATGCCAAAAATGCACATTCATAAACAATACACCAGAGAGCTGTGAAGTTCATTCTCAGCAAAAGTTTCCTATAAAGTAGTGAAGGTGACTGGCCTCTAACAGATGCCAGGGCCAGAAGACACTGAATGACATCTTTAGTGCACTATACCAAAAGAGAGTGACAACAAAAAACAAAGAGTAAAATAAACCTGCTGACTGTCCAAGATGAAATGAATACCATTTGGGACATCCAGCAGACCTGCACTCACCTCCAGGGGGTGTTTACAGAAGTGGGAACCACTTTAGCTGGAAGCAGGGGACTTCAGCAGGAGGGAGGAAGCAGGAGGCAGGTTTAAGTATGTGCAAATGTTCCCTCTTTAAATTCAACTGCAGCAATATCTACTAAGCTGACACACTGGAAACAAACTTATATAGTCACAGCCAAGGCAGTTGGTGAAGTTAAACTGCTTCAATGGTCTCATAAAAGTACCATACTCTGTAGTGAACCAGGTTTGCACATGTACTGCCTCGAGTCACTGCACAAGGAAAAGTGAAGGTGAGCAAGTAGAAATGTATATTTTATGAGAAATTTGTATGTCCACTGCCAAATTTGTAACTCCAGTCAACCAAGCAAGCCTTGGGTAAAGGCTGGGGACCGTATCTGAGCAGGGTCCTCTGAACTACTACAAGGGAAGTCTGAGAAGCTTGCAGCCCCAGAGCTAAGGAGGCACAATGACTAAATTCATCTTAGCTGAAGGCATGTAACTCCATGCCAGCAGACACTAGGCTACAGACTATAACAAGAACAATGTAACATGGGTCCATGAATTGTGTCTTGTAGTGCCCAAGTGTGAGATATTAATAATAAGGAAAAGCAAGTATGGACTAGATGGGATGGCTACACTATCTTGTGAACTTTTGTAAATGTGAAGCTGTTCAAAGTTTAACATTCATTAAAAGCACAGCTAATATGGAGAAACTGGCAATACAATGTGATTATCCCATCGGAAAACAATGTGAAAAGGCGGTGGAGAACAGGAACAGCAAATATGAGCATCAGATTAAAAGAGCCAACTAGGGTGCTATTTATGAGACTATTTAAATAGAAAGGTATAAACATATTGACTGTAGGAAAACACAAGGGAAATTTGTGCACATGCGCAGACATAAACACAACATACATGCAATGCAGGGGTGTCTCCCCAGGGAGAGGAATAGGTAATCTGAAAGGCTGAAGCTTAGAAATCAGTGGAATAAAACTATGGCTTGGGTCTCTGTTCAAAGTCGGCCTCAGAGGAGCACTGCCGTCCACTCTCCTCCTGTGTCTTACACTGCAGCAGATACCCCTGTGTGTCCTCTGAGGCTAAATAAGCTTTCCTAAAACCAGTTCTTGATGCTCATCTTTTTCTGCCTGTCATGGATTTCAGCAATGGAATCCTCACATCTACTTTCTCCGTGATAAAGGATTGATTAAGAAGACTGGGAGCATTAGTATCTGGGTTTGGTGGCTGATGATGGGATGGATCCCCAGATGGGGTAGTCTCTGGATAGTCCATCCTTTCATCTTAGCTCTAAATGTTGTCTCTGTACCTATATCCTTTCATGGGTATTTTGTTCCTTATTCTAAGGAGGAATGAAGTATCCACACGATGGTCTTCCTTCTTGGTTTTCTTGTGTTTTGCGAAATGTATCTTGGGTATTCTAAGTTTCTGGGCTAATATCCGCTTATCAGTGAGTGCATATCTAGTGACTTCTTTTGTGATTGGGTTACCTCACTAAGGATGATATCCTCCAGATACATCCATTTGCCCAAGAATTTCATAAATTCATTGTTTTTAATAGCTGAGTAGTACTCCATTGTGTAAATGTACCACATTTTCTGTATCCATTCCTCTATTGAGGGGCATCTGGGTTCTTTCCAGCTTCTGGCTATTATAAATAAAGCTGCTATGAACATAGTGGAGCAAGTGTCCTTATTACCAGTTGGAGGATCTTCTGGGTTATATGCCCAGAAGAGGTATAGTCAGCTATTGGATGGAACACAGAGTCCCCAATGGAGGAGCTAGAGAAAGTACCCAAGGAGCTGAAGGGGGCTGCAACCCTATAGGTGGAACAACAATATGAACTAACCAGTACCCCCTGAGCTCGTGTCTCTAGCTGCATATGTAGCAGAAGATGGTGTATTCAGCCATCATTGAGAAGAGAGGCCCCTTGGTCTTGCAAACTTTATATGACCCAGCACAGGGGAATGCCAGGGCCAAGAAGTGGGAGTGGGGGGGTAGGGGAGCAGGGGAGCAGAGGCGGGAGGAGGGTATAGGGAACTTTTGGGATAGCATTTGAAATGTAAATGAAGAAAATATCTAATAAAAAATTTTTCATGAAAAAAAAAAAAAAGAAGAAGAAGAGGACTGGGAGCCTGGTATGCAGGCCTAGTTGTACTCTTACTGTGGTCATAGACTACAGAGGAAGCAAGAAACTTCTTGTTTTTCATTTACCACAAACCTTGCTTCTGTAGGCCTGCTACTGGTTGTCTTTTCTTTAATGTCTGTGATTCACTGGGCTAGCAAGCATTTCTATAGGAAATATAATACAGCCTATGAAGTACAGTATATAGGAGCCTAGGAACCTCAAGATGCATCTTCATAAATGATTACCTGAGCTTACCTGCCTCATTTTCAAAAAGCAAAGCAGTGAGAGCTATACCATGACATGCCACATAGCTCATCTCTAAGGGCACTATTGGCAGGGGTCTATGTGGAGGTGTTGTCTGGAATTCTATAGAGTGTGGGGCAATAGGTGTGAGGGAATAAAGGAAGTGGGAGAAAACCCATGTCCCGCCAGAGTTCCAGTGCTCTGGGCAGGCAGATGTGGAAGGACTGCCGCATGCTTTCTACGTGGCCCCCAGTGGGTGTCTGGCTGTGGGAGGCTACTGACCCCAGCTCAGTGGGTGATGGACAAGGGACAGTCCTAAGTACCAGGTTCTCAGCCTCGGGCATCCCAGACACCACTGGACACTGTGTAAGAGCTGAGAACAGAATGGGGGCCCTGGGGGTGGTTTGGTCATCCCCAGGGCCATAGGTAAGAGATGGGAGGGAGAGAGGGAGGTGCTGTGTGGTTCCCACGTGGGTGAGAGTCCTTGGTCCAGTCCGTGGCTGAAGCGCACGAAGGCCTTCTGGCAGGAGGTTAGACCCGGCTCTTTAGGGGAAAGCCTATCCCATTGTTCAAGCATGGTGGGCCTTGATGAGCAGAGACAGTCTATGGTTTTAGGGCTTTACTGTAGAAAGGCAGGGAGAAGGAGAGAAGGTAGAAAGAGACCGGCCATGGCCACACCAGGGGTGGAGGGGAGAGGAGAGAGGAGAGCTAGAGAGTAGGAAAGATGAGCGCTTAAAGAGAGTGAGGAGGGGCCAAGCATCTCCTTTTATAGTGGGCTGGGCTATCTTGCTGGTAACTGTGGGGAGGAGCATACCTGGCTATAGTCAGGTAACTGTGGGGGTGGAGTCTAGCCAGAATGCCAGAAGCTTGGGACACTGTCTGTGTGACTGATAGTCACACACCTCTCCTGTGGGGGCTGTGGGAGTGGTAACTTCGACAGGAGCCAGGGGTCTAGGAGACATGATCAAATGCCTTCCGTCCCACATAGGTGGAAATTGCCACCCATTGGTTCCCCCGTGGGGTTCAAGACCTATGCTCCATAGGAAACCGGGCTGTCTATGCACAGCCCCACAATAAAGCATTGCAGAACTCCCCATATTATGGCCACTGTCTACTTTGTCTTTTCCCTGATAATACCTATGTGTTTGCTCCTTGGTCCTGAGGACAGCCTCGTTATTATGGGAGGTCACTGCCTGTGACAGGGGTGCTCCTTGGCCCCCATGCCTTGTTATATCACAAAGCATCATAATAGCCTGAACATTTCTACAAGGACAAAGATAAGCAAGAACGAGCTACTCCCTAAAGAAAATGAATTTTAAATGTGTTTATTTTAGATACATGGAAGAGATGTGCTCTGTTATTTCTTAAGCTATTTATCAGTGGAAAATCTACTCAAGATGTAATTAATGACTTGAAAATTGGAATTGCTTTTTAAAGCCTGGGTCACTGCCAACCTGGAACACTCTTGAGACCTCTTTTTGACACATGCAGAAAATAAGAAAGGAGTATATTATAAACAATTTGCTATCCTCCATCAAAGTGAAAGTTTGAGCAATTATTTGATACACAACTCATGTTATTGCCAAAAGCCCACTTCTGTTCCTGAACCATTTTTTTATACATTTCTGTGTGTGTGTGTGTGTGTGTGTGTGTGTGTGTGTGTGTGTGTGTTATAAATTTGTTTTAGAACCAATAAAATCCTAAGAGAATTTTTACTAAATTTTTTCTGGCAGGGTATGATTATATTTGTGTAGTTAAAATATATTTCAAATGGAATAAAATAATCAGCTTATAAGAAATCCTTAGGAAAAGTAAAATGTTGGTTTTGTCAGTAGAGTGGACATTTAGCTTAATGGCACAGATAACCTGCAAAAGCTCCCGGGGTAGAAAATCACCAGCTTTCATGTTCTTAAGCCAGAACTTCGGGAATTGAGCCTCCAAACCAAAAGCCACAAACTAAGTCAACTGACATGAGACAGAACTTTTAATCTCTTCTTGGAAAATTTCAGAATTCTCAACTGCCTTTATTTGAAAAGTAAAATGTTTCTTTGTATGTCATGTGCACACACATGTACGAAGGCCAATCTCAAGGTCCCTTTTCTAGGAGCCGACCTGCTTGACCTTTTGAGACAATATTTCTCACTATGTCCTGAGTCTGGTGCTCACCCATTAGGCCAGGACAATTGGCCATCAAGCCCCCAGGTATTCCCTGGGGTGCCTTCCTGGTGTGGGATAACAGCACCATGACTAGCTCTGTACATGGAGATGAGACTCGGGCTTCTTGTTCACGCTGTAGCTTAACAACTGGCCTATCTCCCAAACATAGACTTTCCATTCTTTGCCACATAAAGGAACTGAAAAGCTAAGGTTTTGTTGTTTTCTTTGTTGGGAAAAAAAAAAACAAAAACCTCTGATTATGTTTCTATTCTTTTGTTACTTAGAGTTTAAATGAATCCTAGTCCTTAGGCAAATCTCAGACCAATTAAGTCAAAAATCTCTGGAGAGGAATTCCATCTTAGATTTCTGTTTCTGATGTAAAAAAGCATGAACGTAAGCATTGGGAGGAAAGGTTTACTTCGCATATACTTTCAGGTACCACTCCATCTGTGTAGGGAAGCCAGAGCAAAGACTCAAGCCAGGCAGGGACTTAGAGACAGGAATGAGATATGAGGCCATGGAGGGGTGCTGCTTATTGACCTGCTGGCATGGATGGAGTGCTCAGCCTGATTTTTTTTATCCCATTCAGGACACTGCCTGGGGGTAGCACTGCCTTACAGTGAGTGGATCCACTTCACATGAAACATTAATCAAGAAAATGTCCCACAGGGTTATTTACCAGATATCTCATGTAGGCATTTTCTTAGTTGAGGTTTCCTCCTCTCTCTTGTGTCACACTGAGAGAAAAAAAAACTAGCCAGCAAAGGTCCCCAAGTCAGTATTATTTAAAGCACCCTGAGTGATTTCTGTGTTCATGCAGGGCAGCAGGGTTGGCATATACTACATTAAAAGCAGTAGAATTGGAAAGTCCGAATGGAAAAGGACCTTGAATGATCCTTTTTTAAAAATCTCTGACTTTCAGATTGTAGTGTGTGAATTATTACAAAGAATGAGATTCATCAGAGGGAATATGACATTATACAGTGGTCAACAGTGTCTGATCTTACATAAAAATGTTGCTAACTATATACTGGTATAGAAGCCAACTACAGTGGTACTTTATAGTCTGTGGGAGTTTCCCGTTTGTTTTGGTTAGAAAATAGGAATTTAATTAAAATACAGTCCAATTTTGAGAAATATGCAATCTCCCAAATTACAGTTTAGTACACATACTGAAAGCACCATGCTGGGAGAAAAAGGACTGCTTATTACTACCAGCAATGCTATGTCTAAGTCATTAATTGTACTTTTCCTTTTCTGCATAAAGCACCATATTTTTGTATTTTTTTAATTTTGAAAATTTTTGCATTTTTATTAAACATAGCCTTTGACAGTTTTGTACATGTATATAATATATGGATATAATATGTGTATGTAATAAATCTGGTCCCATTTACTCCCCATCTCTCCCATACCTCTCTTACCCTTTGCAACCCTTCTGTCTGCCTGCAAACCTCTCTACCACTTTGTGCATGACCCCCACTGACTTAAACCAGGGACATCCACATGGTTGTGGGATGGAATCTTCCACAGGTGCATAGGAGACTCACCAGGGGCTCCATCACTAAAACTGATGAGTCTTCTTCCAGCATCCATCCATACCTCACAGGTCCCCATGATCTCCCAGCCCATCACCTTGACAGAATGTTGGCAGCCCTTGCATCAAGTCTGCCCAGCAGTCTGCTGCTCTGAGTTCATGGTTGCATTTACCATGACATACGATACCATGAAGATAGCAGAAGAGGGGACAGAAAGATCTGTCTATGATGAGACAGACAATAGGGAGGAAGTTCGTGAAGTGCTGTCTGCACTACAAAGCATCAGATTATCAAAATCCATAGGGCAGAACAAAGTATGTTAATGAATGGCCATTAGGGTATTCACAAAAGAGAAAAAAAGTGCCCAAAATAAAAGTGACAGGGGTGTCAAGGAAAGGGAGGTCTCACTTCTCCCTTGGGAAATGTGAGGCATGCACACGCATAAAGACGATTATTCCTTCCAGAGCTCTCTGCAGCTAATGGTGCAGCCATGATGACTTACCACGGGATGCTCACAGATGCTTCCTTTGATTCTACAATGCAAGTGAAGTTGACTTAGGGCCTAAAACAAAAGTACACTAAAGCAGAAGTGTATGCTAGCAAATTTCAACAACTACTATAGTATGAGCTTGTTAAATTTTATAGCTTGTTAAATTTTATCCTCTCCTGGATCCAATCAGCATTCAGCACACTCTGAACACGAGCCGTGCATGCAGACAGGGCACGCGGTGATAGGCCAGTGACTCATCAGGTGGGCAGCACAGGATCTTACAAGTGTGCAGGTTCAGGTTCTTGGTAAACAGGGATCACGGGGCTTGGCCACACCCACTTCCCACACATAGTGTCATTTCTCAGTGAAACTTGCAAACAACCAAACACTTTGAAACTTGAATTATTTACCTTGCCATATATTTTATGGTTTTTAATCACTCAAGAAAAAAATGTTAAGTGCAGAAAATCTTCACAGGTATGTTGGAAATGAAACCGTTTTTGTTAGCAAGGGATTTATTGTACAACATTCTTTTAAGTTTTCTAAGGTTGTACTGTAATAATGATTCCATTAAAAAGTAATGCACATCACTATTTGGTGAAAAATTACATTTTGGTAATATAAAATTGACAGAACTGTTAACTGCTTAAAATACATATTCTGCATTTTTGTGGTGCTAAAATATTTTAGAGGTAGGCTAAGCAGAACTCAGGGTTACAGGTGAATTATGGGTTTTATGTTATAATTTGAAAATATTTACTTTATTAAGTATTTCATCCTCAATCCTATATTCTAACCAAAGAGAACATTGACATACTCCATTTTTCTGATCTAAATAAGGCTGTAATTTCTCAAAACATTCCAAAAAGATCTGAAATAACTTGAAATTCTGAATCCACTCTAAAATAGCTATTATCCTTTTCTAGTTACTTTAGTCCATATTCTTTATTTGGTAAGTCCCAAGAGTCCATACACATCAAAAAAGAGTAGATAAGTAAATTCTCTTTAAAAGAAAATTACACACACACAAACTGATAGCTCTATGTGAGGCCCTCAAGGCTCTGTTGATAATGTGGCTCTCAAGAGAGCACTGATGTTGGGAATTCTACATGCCTGTGGAAAAAGGATATCGGGAAGCAATGGTGCTTTGACTCGAATTCTGAAAAGAAAAGCATTCTCTCAAAATGGCAAAAGTGTTGCATCATAAATTGAGTTGTCATTGAACTAGCAGAGTCTGACTCTTCTGAATATTTCCTATTGGTTTAGAATTCAAAATACTTAACTAGTACCAGAAAATCACTGCATACATCAAAACAGGAGAAAATATATTCCCTTTTTACTTCTATCCAACGATGTAGATTATAAAACTAAGTGTTACATGATAATCCTGGGGCAAATTTATCCATCATCCTAATAATTTATATTTATAGATATAGAATTGCAGCAAATATTTTGATTTGAAACGGATCTCACTGCTTTGATGATACCTCAAATATTTAAGCCATGATCTCCGAGATGGATTTGTCCTGTAGTAAGCTTTAATTACAATCTAACCCCCCTCCCATCATCCATTTTCTGCTTATTTACCCTTCTAGCTGACAAGAAGACTGGAAAACAACTGGCCACTCCAGTGTGTCTGGAGCTCTGCTTATTCATCACTGTTAGGTCCCAGCACTGCTGAACACTGGCACATCCAACCAAATGGAAATGCCCCCACACCCAGATACACCCAGATATCTGTACCAGCACCTTTGGGTGCAGCTGAGGCCACAGACAGATTAAAACATAAAATGTTGCTCGTTCTTTAAATGCCATAAGGAATTTTAAATAAGACATGTATGTCTGTATTTGTCATATTTATGCACACACCAAACTGGGGCTAAATACAAATTTGATTTGAAAAATAATTATCTTTACAAAAAGCAATATTTTGGATATTTTTGCATGAGATATCATAGTACTGGTATATTTCTTGTAGCTCTACCCCAACTGCAACTACAGTTCAAAAGTAATCCGTAGTAAGCTAGTCAGACTCAAGCCTAAGATCTTTCTTGATTTTTACTGTGTAAAGTGGAGCCTTCCTGATAGGTGAATAATTTACTGAAGGTTATAATGACCCAGAACATTCTGTTCCAACATGCATGGGTATTTCCTGATAAACTAATTCACAACATGGTACAATTTGGTGTAAAATGAGATGAGACCTTGGGCTAAGCTTCCTGTCACAATTTCACCAATAAACTTAAAAGTTTAACATAAAATTAAGTGGTTATAAATGGAAAATTTGATAAACAATCCACTTTATTCTGTACTCAATATTAATCAGAGAAAGAAGTAAGCAATCAATTTCTGTTTCTCATGGAAGAAAGGCATTACATTTTACTGTGTGGGGGAAAGGTCCTCAAATCTGACTATGAAGTTGTTTCATTGAGACCTTCTGAGTTGAGACTGTAACTAATGACTGAGTATCTGCCTAGTGTGAAGGCCCTAAGTTCAATGGCCCATATTTCAAAAGTATAAAGAGGAAACGAATAAATAATAGGCTCACATATACAGTATACTTAATAATGTTAAGTAAAACAAGTAGAAGAATGTTGGAGATATTTATCCAAATCCTATAAAGCAATCACCCTAGTGAACCCCGATCTCATTCCATCAGTGGCTCACAACCTTCCTGGTGCTGTCACCCTTTAATTCTGCTCCTCATGTTACAGTGACCCCAACCATGAAATTAATTCATTTCTACTACATAACTATAATTTTTCTACTATTCTGAATCATAATATAAATATCTGTGTTTTCTGATGGTCTTAGGCAATGCCTGTGAAAGGCTTGTTCAGCCTCCCCAAGGGGTCACAGCCTACAAGTTGTGAACTATAGCACTAAATGACTTCATAATTCCTACTTCATTTCTTTTTTAATAGAAAAAAATGTACTTCTAGCATTCATCATGTTTACCCTCAAAACAGAAATAAAAATAAATTATAGCTCGCATATTGTGATAAGTTTTTAACAGATCATAAAAACCTAGATTATATAGAATTTTAAACATAGTATCATGCTATGTTACCTAGTGGGGTAAGAATTATATTACTCCCAAACTAAGGAAAATACTAAAATATATAGACCTACATTCATTCCTGGTGTAATATAAAAATTAAACACTTAGCCCTGCCACAAATTAATTCTTGATTTTTTTTTAAAGATTGAAATCATCTTAGTATCTGCTTTAAGCACAGCTAACAAAAAGAAACGATTGATTACAGAACAGAAAATAAAACTCTCTCTACATACAGATGGCATTGCAAATGTATATAGAAAGTCACAGATAGATTAAAAAAAAAAAACCTGCAAATACTAGTAAACAAATTTGGCAATATCAGTTGTAACTGAGTGTGGTAGTCCAAGCCTGTAATGTCAGTACTCAGGAAACAGAGAGAAGCAGAATTACAGGTTTAGGGTTAGTCTGTTATACTATAAGGCTTGAGAATGTAAAAAGGTCATTTGAAAGGCAATTCATACAGTAGTATCTAATAACATGTCTGAAGATTACAAGATTGCTGAGAGGCATTAAAAAATAGAAATTAATGAAAAAAATTATGTGACTGGATTAAAAATATTAATGTAATATATAAGTACTACACAAAGCTAATTATAGTTTCAATTCAACATATATCAGAATATTAACCGCTGTTCTTTCAGAACTAAATGACAGGTTTACAAACTCTTACCACAATTTAAGGGCTCCTCGGTAAATTAAGAGGAAAACGGTCTTAAGCTGGTTAGATGGCTTGTGAGACAAAGGTACTTGGTGCCAAGCCTGACGACCTCAACTCAAAGATCAATTCCCTGGAGCCACATGGTGGGAGAAGAGAACCAACCCCCAACTTTGTCTTCTGTCTTCTATGAGTGTACTCAGACTCATGTGTACACGCAGATACACAAAATCAATAAACAAATCAGTTAGTAGGAAGACACTTTAAGTAAAGAAATACAGTATTAGCAATTTCAAAATTTACTATAGATATATAGTAATTGGAATAGTATGGTATGATCATAGGTAAAGATAAACACATTGGTGGGAAAGAGAGACTAAAAACATACCATATATCTATAGTCAATAGGTGTTGACTAGGTGCTAAGTCCATTCAACAAGGAAAAACTTTTTCAGCAAATTATGCAAAAGAATACAACTACATTATACTACATTAAAGAAAATGAGTAATGTATTGTGTTTGAGCTACCACCAATAATATAAATGTAAATAATCATTGTGTGTCCATTAAAATATATTATTAAACATTAACTTCAAATGGAGCAATGGCCTAAGACTAAGGCCTAAACACCATGTAGTTCTGCAAATAAAGCAGAAGGCTGAATCTCTAAGATCAGTAGATTCTTTAGATACATACCAAAGGAACGAGCAACAAAAGGTAAAATAGGTAAACTGTACTTCATCACAAATAGAGCTCTGTATAAATCACATTTATCAAGAAAATAATAAAGGCAATATAAGAAAATATTTGCATACTCCATAAGCACTTAATATCCATTATATAGAAAGTAACACTTCAGTAAGAAATCGGCTTTGAAATAGGTAAAGGATTTGAATCGACACTTCTCCTAATGAGCCATGCAAGAAGCTACATTGTGTATTTAAAGCTTCTCAACATCACGTATTATTATGGAATTAATTCTGGAATTTGAAGCTACAGGATGATTTGGGCATGATAGGGTGGCAACATTGATTATAACAGAAAATAAGAAATCCTGGCAAGGGGGAATTGAAATTCTTATACCTTGCTAGCAAAATGTAAAATGGTGCAACCCACCATGAAAGCAATTTGGAAGATTCTCAAAAGGCTGAATATAGAATCACCATATGACTCTACAGTTCTACTCCTGCATGCATATGTGCATACATACACACACACACACACACACACACACACACACACACACGCATGAATTCAAACAGGAGCTGAAACAAGGTAGCTGCATGCATGACAGTGTGCATTATTCCATTATCCTCAATAGCCACATGGTAGTAAGGAGCCAAGGATCCCTCTGCAGTTTAATGGATAAACAAAATGTAGTGTGTACATAGAACAGGTAGAAAGCAAATCCATGACAGTACACACTGCAGTATGGACACAAGTCTCATGATCCCACCGATATGTCTGAAATAAGTGAACTCACGGAAACCGACGGTAGGTAGATCAGAGATAAGCAGAGTCTAGGGAAGAGGGGAAGGAAGCTACTGCTTGTGGACTATGATTCCGTTTGACAGTTATGGTGGCAGGTGGATTAACAGTCGAAATGGCGTACACAGCCTTGGGCATCTAATTAATGACATTGACTGAATTGTTCTGTCCAAGATAGTTAATAGCAAATTGTGTGTGTGTGTGTGTGTGTGTGTGTGTGTGTGTGTGTGTAATTTTAGCATAGTACTTCTCACTTGGTTTAGATTCAAAACCATTTTACTTCATAATTCAGCATGGTAAAATGATAAGATCCAAAAATCTAAGTGTGCTAGAGCGCTAAGTAATCACATTTTAACTTCTATATAAAAGGCCAACTTCTGCAGGCTTAATACCTTTGACTTGGGGACCTGAAGATGAAGATGAGGATGACATTTGAAATGCAAGTCTATACCTATCTGTAACTATAAATATCTCGCTCCACCTCCACTAAGCCCTCCTTCCATCAGTCAGCCTTCCACACACAAAATCCCTTACGTAATGTGAACAATGCAGAGCGGTGAAACACCAGGGTTTATCCTGGCCCATCCCACAGGAAAAACGGGGCATGTCTCCTTCTAAGCACTATGCCAGGGCTCTGTAAAGAACTTTTTCCATGAGAACTTCAAAGTGTCTTTTCAGTGTATTCATAGTAAGATTCAGTCACTGCAGAAATACATTTGAAAGGCTTGATTTGGGACATGCTTCAGTGAGACTGTAATGGCTTCTCCTGTTCTGAGTTTTGTGCTTATGGGCAGCCACCCACCCACTCACGCAGCAAATACACCACACAGAAAGTCACAGAGAACCAACACTCTGCAGGCTGCTGACACCGCAGAGTGCCTCAAAAGGAGCTCCTTACAATCCTTGACAGAAAAGATGAAATGGAACTATATTTTGTAGGGGAAAAAGGTCACATCCCTGTTATGTAAGATATGAGAGTCATCATTCAGAGGTGATATTCTTTTTACAAAATAGATCTTTAGAAGAAACAGTCACTTCTGGAAGTTTAATAGATTTTATACACCTTCCAAACCTAACAGCAATTTGAAAGCATTTTAAATGGGTCTCTCTTGCTCCTTGATTTAACAGTTCATTTCATTATGATTGTTTTTCTCATAAAATAAAACCAGTCAGATTCTGATAAGTTAGTTCATTATTATTTGTTAGAATTCATATTAACACCAAAATACCATTCCTTGAACTGCAGGCTGCTCTGTTCCATATCAGCCATTAGGACAACTGAGCAGCTACTGTCTGTCATATGACTGGCTGCTGCGGTGGACGAAGAGACCCCTGCAGCATCTAAAAGTGATGTTCTAAAAACCCACCCAGAAGCACATATTTGTTCTTTGCAGTCATTTTAAAAGTCAAGTGTCATAGTCGTGCTTGGCTTCCAGCAGCAAAGACATCAAAATAAGCCCAAAATGCAGAACAAGACTAGAATATTCGTGAAGGATCCAAAGTGCAGCCTAGCTGCGAGACGTTTCACTTGGTTTATTTGAATGTATATAATAGGCTAATATTAACTGTTAAAAATATGACTCAAGTCTAGAAAACATGATATTAAATCAACTGGTGTTAGGGTTTTCCAAAATCTCAGCACAAAAGAGAAGGAGGTATGAAGTTGCACCCCAACACAAGAAGCTATTTGCAGCTGCCAGCTGATAGGAGACCTCAGTTTTCCTCACTACACTGACGATGGGGCGGTCAGCCACACTCCTGTGCAGGTTTTGTGCTCACGAGTGGTTGGCCAACACAGTCAGACACCATGTTGTTTTTTGAGAGAGAAATAATATTAGCCAGATAATGAGGTGGGGAAGAACCAAGGGAGAGTTGGGGGAAGGGAAATAATATGATCAAAATATGTTGAATGAAATTATTATCAAAGAATTAAAACTTTATTTTAGAAAAAGAGAGAGCATTACCTCTGCATCTGGGCAGACTATAGACTCAAGTAGTTTTATGGGATACATTATGAAACTTTCAAGGACTCTAACTTTATGTAAACTGTTCCTGCAGCTAAAAAACAATTACAAGTTTTCGAGGGTCCAGAACTGTTAAGCCTCAGAAATTTAACCTGTTTGCAAGTTAACACATTATTTATCCAGTTTTATGGATATTTGTGAAATACTCAAAACTTCTGAAAGATTAGCCAGAGTGGCAGCCTTTGTGAAAGATACCTGAGCCTCCTGCCCATAGGATATCTCACAGAAGAGCAGGTGTTGCCTGTGTATGTCATGGGGTGAGAGACATGGCACAATACTGAGCTTATGAAACTGTCTTTAATAACAAGCACTAAGTGTACTGTGTATCAAAACTGTGCAAACCTTCTCTCTGCTCTAGTGGGAACACGTTATCTTCCACAACTGTTTACTATACAAATATCACTGGAGGGATAGGCCAGAATGCAGACACTATCTCTGCTTTCAAAATATATTGACACACAAGGATAGATAGAGAAACCTCACCTGACCGCAAACCTCTTTTACGAAGGCAGTAAAGACATGATACACAAACCAGGTAAAACCAGGAAAGCAGTATCTCAGGCTCGTTTCCTCTTTAGCATGAAGAAATATCACATGATATAGTAACAGGGTAAGCCAGTAAATACCAGGCAGTAGGGCACTGACAGTATGCAGAAAGATGTGATTTAAAAATAAAAACATGGGGGAAATCTAACACTTTAGTAGACTTTAAGCGTTAATAACTAGAGATTATTATGGAAAGTAAATAAACCAGGCACAGAAAGACAAAATACCATGTTTTCTTTCATATGGTTATCCTGTGTTTTAATTTTTGTATATGGGGGAGATGAGTAATGGAACAAGAAAAGGACCTTAAGGCAGGGGAGATGGCCCAGTGGATTTATAAAGCACTTGGCACATAAGTGTAAGAAGCAGAGTTCTGATCCCCAACACCCAAGGATGTTCACAGTGCTTGGGGGTAGGGGTGGGATCCCAGTGGGACAGCTGACTGCCCTGATAATCCTGCTCTGCTTGGTGAGAGACCTTGCCTCAGTCAGGGAAGGCACGCCACAGTGACCTCAGGCTATCACAGTGTGCAAGGCACGTGTGTGCCTACACACATGCAGACAGGCACTCACATACATACTGTAACAGTTGAAAAGAAGTCTCAACGGAAAGAAGCAAAAAAGCAGGTAATAGAATGAACACAACAGGAAAACAGAGGACTGTTGGGGGTGGGAACCAGGGAGAGGCATGGAACCTGGGGCATAGGGTGAGGAACACAGTAGAAAGATTGGTAAGAACAGCGCATGAAAACTGCATAACATATGCCATTTATAACATACTAACTTTAAACGTATCAAAAAGCCATTCCACATTAGAAAAATTGAAAAAACCTAGCTGGATTCATCTTATTAATAGACTGGGAGGTTCGGGGGAAGGACTGTGTAGACATCCAAATACACATAGAGACGTTATCTTGAGTTGATAGAGTATGAAGATTGCAATTTTCATTGCATTTTTATAATTTCATTATAATACTTTCTCATGCTCCCTAAGCCTTCCGGGATGCATAAACATGGGACTCCAGCTTGTTTACACTTTAATACAGCATGATTGAAATACATACATGTCCCGCGCTAACCGTCGCCAGCAAGAACGACGCGGCACACAAACAGGATCCTTCTG
>NC_034600.1:35765088-35766560 GCF_900095145.1 Mus pahari | reverse complement strand
GTGACGTAGGAAGCGAGCACTTTGGCACGGAGAGCGGGGAAACGCTGACGCATGCGTGGTGAGGTTGTTTATCACCTTCTGCAGGCGGATGTCGGCGCCATCTTGTAACGGCGACATGTGAGGCGGCGCCCCACACATACACTGGATCCTAATTTAAACCATGCATTAGAATCAAGTGGTTCTCAACCATGGCTGTACATAGAAGTTTATGTTGCTCATGAAAGTGAACTCCAGGTTCAGAATCTCCTCGCTCCACTGACTCCAATCCAGACATATTTCTAGCATGGCAGGGTTACAGATATTCAAGTATGTGTGTGCCATCATCATGCATCCAGGGACACTGATTCCTAGAAGATGTCATTTATATGGGGGCAAAGCATGGCTCCTGAGACAGCTATTACAGTATTAGTGGCACTCAGAAGCCGATCCCTATCAGATGAAATCCTTAGCCTACTATTTAATTCATCTTGCTAAGGAGAAACTAAGGTTTTAAATTTAAATTAATTTAATTTACTGATTAAATTAGTTTAAAATAAATCAAACTTACATCCTATTAGGATGATAATTTCTAAGAAATTGTCAGAGTTCAAGACTGAAATTTTTTTTATTAGATACTTTATTTACATTTCAAATGTTATCCCTTTTCCTAGTTTCCCCTCTGAAACCCCCTATCCCTCCCCCCACCCCCTGCTCACCAACTCACCCACTCCTGCTTCCTGGCCCTGGAAGTTCCCTATACTGGGGCATATAACTGTCACAGGACCATTGATGACTGACGAAGCCATCATCCTCTGCTACATATGGAACTAGAGCCATGAGTCCCAACATGTGTTTTGTTTGGTTTGTGGTTTAGTCCCAGGGAGCACTGCAGATACTGGTTAGTTCATATTGCTGTTCCTCCTGTGGGGCTACAATCCCCTTCAGCTCCTTGGGTACTTTCTCTAACTCCTTCATTGGAGTCCCTGTGCTCTGTCCAATGGATGGCTGTTAACATCCACTTCTGTATTTGTCAGGTACTGGAAGAGCCTCTTAGGAAACAGCTATATCAAGCTCCTATCAGCAAGCTCTTGTTGGCATCCACAATAGTGTCAGGGTTTTGTGGTTGTCTATGAGATGGATCCCCAGTTGGGGCAGTTTCTGGATTCCTTCAGTGTCATTCCTTCAGTCTCTGCTTCATACTTTGTCTCCGTAACTCCTTCTATGGGTATTTTGATCCCCCTTCTAAGAAGGACCGAAGTATCCAAATTTTGGACTTCCTTCTTCAGTTTCATGTGTTAGGTCTCAGAAGATGGAAAGATCTCCCATGCTCATGGATTGGCAGGATTAATATAGTAAAAATGGCCATCTTGCTGAAAGCAATCTACAGATTCAATGCAATCACCATCAAAATTCCAACTCAATTCTTCACAGAGTTATAAAAGGCAATTTGCAAATTCATCTGGAAAAACAAAAAACCTAAGATAACCAAAACT
>NC_034600.1:35699875-35764188 GCF_900095145.1 Mus pahari | reverse complement strand
AAGGACACATGCTCCACTATGTTCATAGCAGCCATTCTTAAAATAGCCAGAAACTGGAAAGAACCCAGATGTCCCTCAACATAGGAATGGATACAGAAACTGTGATACATTTACACAATGGAATACTCAACTATTAAAAACAATGAATTCATGAAATTCTTAGACAAATGGATGGATCTGCAGAATATCATCCTGAGTGAGGTAACACAATCACAAAAGAACACACATGATATGCACTCACTGATAAGTGGATATTAGCCCAGAAGCTCGGAAGACTGAAATTCTTTATGGCAGGCACCACATCAAAATAGATCTTTGCTATATTTCATATACTCTCCATAAGATGTAATAAATTGGCTTTACCATGTGATATCCTGATGATCTTTTTAAGGTCAGCCACTGACTCAGAGAAAAATCAATGAATCTGAAGGAAAATACAAACAACTGGAGCTAACAATAGTGAGATTAGTAATTCAGAAAAAAAATATACAAAAGGCAATGCAGGTTCCTCCTCTATCAAAACCATGAGTCTGTCTTTTACTGAATGTTCTTTGTAGATCAGCCCTATGCTTGGGTTAATTCATTCCATTCTCATACTGGACATGGCATTTGTGTTTGTGTAGCCATCATTGTCTAGTGGAGACTGCATTAAACACAGAGGTTTATATTCTGACATTTTCTAATACAATCTCGGAGTTTACTTATTCCTATGGAATAACAGTATCTGCCAAGTGATTTTTACACTTTGATTCAGAAACGGCCATTTAGAAATTCCAATGGAGTTAGGAAAAGGACTGAAGGAGCTGAAGGGGTTTGCAACCCCATGGGAAGAACAACAGTATCAACCAACCAGACTCCCACAGCTCCCAGCGTCTAAACCACCAACGAAAGAGTATACATGGAGCGACTCATAGCACCAGCCAAATATATAGCAGAGGATGGCCTTGTTGGGCATCAGTGGGAGAAGAGGCCCTTGGTCCTGTGAAGGCTCCATGCCCCAGTGTAGGGGAATGCCAGGGTGGTGAGGTGGGAGTGGGTGGGTGGGTTGGGGAGCACCCTCATAGAAGCAAGGGGAGGGAAGACCGTGACAGGGAATAACATTTGAAATGTAAATAAATAAAATATCCAATAAAAAATAAAGAAACTATAAAAAAAAATCCCAAAGCTTGTTGTAAATTCCCACTCACTCTCCCCTTGCTTAAAAAACAAAGAAACTGAGCCAGCCAGTGGTCACTATCTAGTTCACATAAAAACCGTCTCATCTAATTGGTGCCATGCATTGTATCTCCCCCAGTGTCTCCTTCTGCCGGCAAGTGCAGGATGTAGACACACAGGAGTATGGTATCGCTGATAGGGTAGGGTGGAAGATCAGCCAAAGCTGCCTGAGCAGCCGTGGACCCCTACCCATCATGCATCAGTTCTTGTCCTGTGTCCACTCTGGCTCATGTTCTCCAGCATTAATATCACTAGTGCAATACTTACTAACAAAATTAGTTATTTGACCCGCACTTAAGTTTTGACCTGTCAACTTGAAATCTGAATAACGCAGGCCTATACAGCTGCATCCTTTTGGACCAAGGAAAAGAACCCATCTTTAATCCTAACAGTAATTTCTAATTAGCAGTGTTGCCTCATCTCTAGCCTGCAGAGGTGAAGAAGCTTGTGAAAGGTGATATAAACTTTGAGACTTTCTCTTGGTGCATTTGGATGATATTTGAGTGTGAGAAAAATGTCTCCCGCCTCCTCTTTCTCCTACAGCACTGACTTCAGCTTTGTAAACAGGAAGGTGGCTTAGATTGACCTTATTTCATGATAAGGCCCACAGGCTGAATGCACAGCAGTTCAGCTCATCTGAATGAAAAAAAGATAACGCATATGTGCTTACCCCACAAAACAGAAAAATTAAATTTAAAAAGTAACATTTTATGTCTTTGGGAACTTTATACAGTGTATTTTGACCAACTCCTCATAGATACACTCCCACATTCCTAGTCACTTTCAGCTTCTTGGTTGTTGGTTTTTTAAATTTTATTTTATTTAATATTTTTACTGGTTATTTTATTTACATTTCAAATGTTGACCCCTTTCTGGTTTCCCCTCCACAAACGCCCCATCCCACCACCCCATGTGCCTCTAAGATGGTGCTCCTTCAGCTACTCACCCACTCCTGTCTGACCACCATAGCATTCCCCTTACTCTGGAGCATCAGGCCTCCACAGGACCAAGCCCCCCCCCCCCCNCTGATGCCAGATAAGGCCATCCTCGGCTACTTATACAGCTGGAGCTGTGGACCCACCCATGTTGGTGGTTTTGTCCCTGGGAGCTCTGGGGGAGGGGAGTCAATTAGTCGATATTGTTGGTCTTCCTATGGGGTTGCAATCCCCTTCAACTCCTTCAGTCCTTCCCCAAACTCTTCCATTGGGGTCTCAGGGCTCAGTCCAATGTTTAGCTGTGAGTATCTGCATCTGTATTGGTCAGGTGTTGGCAGAGCCTCTTAGGGGACAGCTAATGGCTCCTGTCGGCTTCTTGGCATCCACATAGTGTCTGGGTTTGATGTATGCAGATGGGATGGATCCCTAGGTGAGGTGGTCTCTGGATGGCCTTTCCTTCAGTCTCTGCTCCATTTTTTTTTTTTTTTTGATTTCCTTCAGATAGGAACAATTCTGGCTTAAAATTTTTTTTTAAGCTCATAACGTCCAATGTGTTTGCCCAGAGCACTTTGGGGACAGGGCCTACTCCTGGAGCATGGTTGACCTCCTAAGGTTCACCACACTNCAGCTAATGGCTCCTGTCGGCTTCTTGGCATCCACATAGTGTCTGGGTTTGATGTATGCAGATGGGATGGATCCCTAGGTGAGGTGGTCTCTGGACTCTGCTCCATTTTTTTTTTTTTTTTGTCTTGTCCCTGGGTTTTCTTTAGATAGGAACAATTCTGGCTTAAAATTTTCTTTTAAGCTCATAACGTCCAATGTGTTTGCCCAGAGCACTTTGGGGACAGGGCCTACTCCTGGAGCATGGTTGACCTCCTAAGGTTCACCACACTTAAAGAAGATTGGCTGTCTCTCCCAGCACTTACTAGCTGCTGCTAGCTACTGGGATAGGAAAAATATTTTAGTAATATTTAATGAGGCCTTACACCAGAGTGCGCACATGGTATAAGATGTTAGGGAAGGAAAAGCTAGACATTTGACCACCCAGAAAGGCTGACCTCATGTCTTTGTTCCTTTTCCACATGTTGCAGTATACTGAAGGTGACATATTCACAGAGGGACTTAAGCAGAGCCCTATAAATACGCCCGTTTGATTGCTAACAATGCAAAAAACAAAAACAATTAAAAAAAAAACCTGATATCCTAGTTAAGCTCCTTATAGTCTATGAAAGTTAATAATTAAAATTATCAAGCGAAATGATAGAAAGTCAGATAAAGATGATTACAATTTGTCTAAAACCTGCCTGCATCCCACTCTAAAGCATAGCCCGTTTTCCCTTTAACTGGTCCTTTGTGTTTTCAGCCTACATACTACAAATAAGTCCATAGCTGGACACAAGCAGCCGCAAGAACTGTTCCCGATTAAAGAGGTTGGGCTTTAAATAGCCATGCCAAGAGCCAGGTGAATTCACCCTTGCTGTCTGAATTAGCAGCCAAATCTGGAGCAGGCCACATACTCACATACTCAGTTGCTACAATGATGAAGCGGAATTTGCTTTGAGCTAAAGCCTCATCTGACCTTGACCACCCATCAGTAGCAAGTGCCAGAGTTTTTCTATTCAGTAAAATAGTATATTTTACTGCCTTCTTTTACAGAGATTAAGCAATAAATAAATAAATAAATAAATAAATAAAGTATGCAATAGCTAAGCAAAAATAAAGTTAATAGTGAGGCATAGATTTTGTTAAATGTTCTTTGTATTTTGTAAGCTTAGATATTACATATTGTCTGTTTGGAGTTTGCTTCTCTGTTGCTATGGTAAATACTATAAACCGATGCAACCTGAGGAAGGAAAAGGCTTATTTGGCTTACAGGTTCCAGTCCATCACCCAGGGAAGCAGTCAGGAATCTGGCGGCTGGACCTGAAGCAAAGCCTGGGATGACCACTGCTTTCCTCCCTCTGGCTGCTCAGCTGCCTTCTTAGAAAGCTCAGACCCTCCTGCCCAGCAGTGGCGCCACCCAGTGTCTCAGACTTTCTCACATCATTTTTCAATTAAGGAAATACCTCAGAGTGATGGCTACAGACTAATTGATCTAGATGATTTCTCAGTTGATCTTCCCTCTCTCCAGGTGTGTTAACCTGCCAGTAAGTTAGCCATCATGTTGGCCCACCAACAAAAGCAGGTTTCTGCTGGTCAGGTTGTACTAAGGCACTAGATACTTAGCTAGCAAATCCACCTAGAATTTCCTAAGATGTGGTATTTCTCAGAAACGTATCAAGGGATTATATTTTTCTCCACCAGCCAGTCCCCTAAGAAGGCCCATAGTTTGAAGAATATGAAAATTAAAGCTAATATTCTTTGTATTATGTTTGTCCAGTTTACTCAAGGCTAAAGCATGAATCCATTCTCATAGAACTTTGCTCGAATGACTGCACAGAATCGTTAAGGTGGGAGGTACCAGTTGACTGGTGTTCCAGGGTGACCAGCAGAAGCTCCAGCAGCAGCTGTTATTGGGGTTTAAATTTAGAAAAATTTGTATGTGAAAATAATCTTGACAAGTTATGTCAGATGATGCCAATGTTATGAATAATGTGGTCCAGATCACTGTGTGTCTGCTGCCCTGCCCTATGTACCCCCAAACTGGGACTTTTCACACTTGCTCATTTTTGAAATATCAACGGTCAGATACCACCCAATAAAGCCAGGATGGGCTTTGTCAAGAACTGAGATACTACTGTAGATATGTGTGTGTGTGTGTGTGTTTGTGTGTGTGTGTGTGTGTTTGAGTTCAGTGAGCTGGGAAGTAATTGTCCTCTGGTATCTCCTAGGGTTCCACAGGCATGCTGCCCCAGTGACACGGAGGCAGTTCCCACACGGCGCCCACAGGATGGATTACCTGCACTTCGAGGACGACAGCCGTGGGTGGTGGCTTGACATGGATATGGCGATCATCTATATTTATTCAGTGAACTGGGTCATCGGATTCGTTGTTTTCTGCTTTCTTTGCTATTTTTTCTTTCCGTTTTAGGAATCGTCATACTCTGCTCTAATTGAACAATCATAAATGTAAACAACAATGGCTTGAACATTTTCAAAGTGTGCTTTGAAGTTTTTATAATACTGCATTATAAAAATTGTTAGTGTTTATAGAAAGCCTGAGGGTAATGGATTAATTTATTAATTTCTTTCATGTAACAACCTAAACTTTATTCATGAGCTGGTCTACCAGCCATTAGAAACAGTGCACTATTAATTCATACTTTTTACTTTAGGACTTGGGGCTCTAATTTTACAATGTCATTTTTATACTTACTATGATTGTAAAGACTGAGGTTTTTACCTCCATTTAAAAATAGTAAAAAAAATGAATAATCTGGATGGATACTATCATTATTGCTAAGAAGTTTAGTCAAGCACTATGTATTCTTAGGCAAATGATGTGCGTTAAAGATAGACCATATTCTCTGGGAACTAATCAAGCAGGGTATATTGCATTTTGATTTCTGAATATCTCTACTTCTGTCTCCTATTACCAAAAATGTGACTATCCTTTTGTAAAGACTTCATAGCTTTGGTGCAACATTTTTAACTACTGTAAGTACAAAATATTACATGCAGTAAGACTAACACCCAATAGCTATGTTAGAGAGCCATATTAACACTTTCCAATTTCAGAATGAATCACTTGAGAAATAACAAATCTGACTTTTAGTAACCTTACTGATCAATGCATGTCCAAACTGTAATTAACCTGGTGGGTGATTCATTTAACTAGACAGTTGTCAACTATATTGTCAATGTGCAATAAAGAGTGGCTTTTACATTTTTTATTGTTTTTTGACTTAATGTGTGGAATAAGGAGATGCCAAAATGGGGTTTTGGGTTCATCTAAAAAATAGTGGTATTCTATTCTGTTACAGTTGTTATAGTTAAGTTCTTTCTAAGAAAACATGAACCATAGCAATGTGAGCAGGGGATGGGGAGGGTTATCAGGATTCAAAGTGAAGAACACTGAGCAAAAAAAGACACAGCCAATGTGTTGACTCAGACAGGATTTTATAAATTAGCAGCAATGAACTGCTACTCCACCCTTTCTGCCTGTCATGCTGTAACCTGATAAGAAACGTGTGACTTGTGGCACTAATAATACCACCACCGTTCAAAACAGATGTGCTGCACCAATTCAGACTGTGAATTGCCAAAACGCCAGCACAACTGTTGATTACATCAGATAAAAGCCCTAGATTGATAGTGCAATTTTCTAAGAAATATGAAAGTGGTGTGGATTATTATTCTAATACTTATCTCTGTTTTCAGTTACAGTTGTAAAAACCGTGATCAACTATATCAGACCCTTCAAATCCAGAAAACAAAAAATTAAATACAATTCACAAAGAGATGCATGCTTGTGTTTATAAATGAATATCTATAATCGCTTATGTTCTGAATAAAAATTATGTGGATATGGGAAAACATCACTCCTCCCACAGTACGTGCACTGATCAAACAATTAAAACACACACAGGGACGATAGATTAAGAACCTTGAAACCAAATTCAGCTCTTTTCCAGGTAATTCATGGCTTATATGCCCTAGAAAGTATGTCCTGATTCATGCCTAAATTGTTTTAGAAGTTTTTTATTATATGCAAATTAAGAAAATAAGAATAATATTTCACAGAAAACATTCATTCACGTGGTCTCTGGCACTTATTAGTTATTATTGTGTACCTCGGACCTAAAAACAAACGCCTGCCTGCCTGTCCTAACTGAAGTAATTAAATCTAGAAAGCAATTACAAATCTCTAATTTTACTTTGAAATACGTGTACATTTTATACAACTGGAGGTGAAAGCTACAGAATACTAAGTGTGGTGCTTCCTAGAGCTCCCACTTTCTGACAGGCCAGGTAGGCCTGATATGTCCATACACTGAGACAGGTAGGAAACACGGGAGGATGGAATGTAAGCACGTGCCTGGAACTTCAGCCTGTCTGTTAAATGTATAGCATGGGTTCCCTTCTATCCCAGATCAAGCATTTTAGCATCTGCAAGAGTCAGAGCACCTGAAGTCTTCCAGGCAAGATGATCATCACTTGACCTATCCCAGAAGTCATCTGAGCCTTTCCTCTATCTAGAGGCAGGTCAGCCAGTCTCCTCTCTGGTCGGTGTTTACTCCCTTCTGATCTCCAGGAACCCCCCTAAAGCATAGGCTTATCTCCCACACCTTTGGCTGGGTGACTCCATATCCAGTACCATAATGATTTTCCTTCTGCATTCTAGCATACAATAACCAGGCCCAACAACAACCACTTTCAACAGCTCAGCCATCTCTCTAGCCCCATAAACTTAACACAAAAACTCATTGTGTGCCTCTTCAGCATCTTCCATATAATCACAGAAAATTTCATTTTCCAATCAAGAACTGAAGAAAGGAAAAGAGAAATCCTAAATCTAATGAAATGCAATATCTGTCCCAGTAATATTTTAAAAGTTAATTTCTATGATTTATCGCCAACAACAATTTCTGTTTCTACAGAGCTTAATAATTTGGAAGCTTAATTTTAAACACATATGGATATTCATAATAATAAATACCTGAACTGAGCTACATTTCTAAATGCTTTAATCAAGACATTTATTTTTAATGAGAATTTCATGTATGCATATAATACATTCTGATGAACTCTAATCCCCATTACCTCCTTCCAGTTCCTCCCCACCCCTTCAAACTTCCCCATCCCGATTGCTTAAGTCCACTGAATCTGAATCCCTTTAGTGCTAACTGTGTGTGTGTGTTCGGGCTACTACATTGTGTCGAGGTTCTCAGGGTCCACATTGAAGACTCTTCCTCTCCCAGAAGCCATCAGCTGCTCTTAGTTCCTCGGTTCCCACTGTATGAGCCCCACCCTCGCCTGTGCTGGCATCTTGTCTGGATTACTCTAGTGTAGGACTTGTGCAGTCCCAGCCTCTGTGATGTCACATGTACAACGAACCTGCCATGTCAGAAAAAGTTTCACTGAAGTCATACATGCTCTCTTACAGTAGTCTCTCTACCACCTTTGCCATGGTAACCCCTGAGCCTTGAGAGAAAGCAGTATGATAAAGATGTCTCAATTAGGGCTGAACATGCTGCCTTATTCTCTGTCTTTAGTCTCTGGACATGGACCATTTGTGGTTTTCAATATTAAGCATTATCTACTGCACAAAGATGAAGAAACACTACTCTGTGGTTTTAAAGGAATTACTTAGGAGATGGCTTAATGCGCATGTCCATTTCATAGAACAGTAACAGTGGGTTCAATTTCAGAAATATGCTTGGTGTCTTCTTGCTCAAGTGAAATCGAAATGACTTGTGATGATTAATAATGTCAATTACATGAGATTTAACACTATCCTAGAAGCCAATCCCTTGGTTTGTCTATGAGGGATTTTTCTATAATACACTACTGAAGTGGGAAGACCCACCCCCAGTGTAGGCGGCTTGATTTCATGGGCCAAAACAAAATACAAAGGAGAAAGAGGGTTGGGAGGAGCTGTCTTCTCTCTGCCTCCTGACTGTGGTAGCACTGTGACCAACAACCACCTCAAACTCCTGCCACCATGACTCCTCTGTAACAGTGAACTGTACCCGGAACCATAAGCCCAGATAAACCCTTCCATCCTTAAGCTGATTTTGTCAGGGTATTTTCATCACTGAAATGAGACAAGTAATTTAATCCATTACTTTTGGGAGCAAATGTATCTACTCCTATCCTCTATTATCAGAGATAACTAAGAGATGATGTATATTCCCAAATTCACTTCTGAACATAGTGCACAGGGAAGCAGAATGAGCTGGAAGCTGCGTACTGAGCTCCAACCCCTTGCATTAGGTAAACTTCCACTTACCTTAGCTGTGGTACTGTGCACAGCTCCTGTGGCTACCGCCGTGCATGAATATAAACACCGACTGAATGCTCCTTCTACTTCCCACAAATTAAAAGAAGGCCCACGTGGTCTTCCAAACACAGATGCGGTTTCTGCCCTAGATGCATAGCTCTTAACTGAGAAAATAACAGATGACTTAAAGATAGGAACTTTTTACTTACAAACAGAATTTTTTAAAACTGTCAAAGAAAAGGTAAGTTTAGATAGTATCGCCAATCAGTTAATCAATAACAAGCCAGTTGTGAATTTGGTCCCGTCTGATTTTAGCTAATTTTTAAGTCTATTTTAGATATTATTCTACTACTTTCTCTTATTTCACTGTGGTAAGAAAGGATGCTTCAGTGGGAACAACAATAGTAAGTACATTGCATAAAGCCCATGGTTTGCAGTCATTAATATAAAAGTTCAGTACTTTATCAAGAAGATATGTTCAGGTGCTGTATCACAGAATTCCAACAAGGTCAAAAGAGTTAAAATTAAATAATAGTGAGAGGATACATATGTATTCATTCATTCACTCATTCATTCATTCATTCATTTGAACAGAAAAATAAGCACTACTAAGAGAAAAACAGGTTACTATACAAATAAATACTGTGAACAGGTGAGCATGAACTTCATTTAATAATAAACACTACACTGTTTACACTTTAATCACAAATGTTTGTGTTTCTGGCATAACACAATGAAGAGTCAAAAGTTACAAGACTTGATAAAATTTAAATGAAAAGAACATTTAGAGCAATATCCCTAGAATTATCATCAATTCTGGAATGATACACACAATCAAGATTCTGTTACCATGCCTAACATTGCTAAAATTGGTCCAATGCATTTGAGCACTAACAGAGCACACAAACTCCATGGCAGTTAGTCAGAGTCAGAAGTCTCTCGTGCATTGTCACTAACGGTCGGGAACGTTCTCAGGCCTTGCTGGCTCGCCGTTCTAAGTTGGCGCAA
Source organism: Mus pahari (assembly GCF_900095145.1). NCBI lineage: Eukaryota > Metazoa > Chordata > Mammalia > Rodentia > Muridae > Mus > Mus pahari. Next base: position 35,754,147 of record NC_034600.1, on the reverse strand, counting down.
ATGTTCTTTCACGTCTGGAGAAATGTGGAAGATTCTTCCTTCTATGCCAGGCACTGCAGTTACTCCCGATGGCTCATCTGTTTCTTCCTCAAAAGCCAGAAGTTCAGTAGAACCAGTTAGACTATGCACGCTCTCCAAACGGATGTTCTAAAGTCACAACTAAAGCTTTATTAGAATATACAAATTGAAATTTATAAACAGTAGTGAAATTTTGTTTCTCCATCGTCACAGTCAGAATTCATCCATGAATAAAAGTACATTAAGCATGTTATGAAATTTATAAACAAAAATGCATCAATTCATTTTGACTTTAAGATATTTTATACTTAATATTTGAGGAAATAGATATGCTTACCTTCATTTGAACATTATACAATGAATGCACAAATGGAAATATCACATGATACACATGATGCAATTTTATGTCAACTTTTTAAACCTTTCAGGTATTACTACATATTACCTCAGAAGGGTTTGCTTTATAATGATGTTTCTTAGACCTTTGTTCATGAGTACTATATTTACATCATTTCTATCTCTCTTTCCATGGCAACTCCTCCCATCCCACCACCCCCTCTCAAATTCATGATATTTTTTAAATTTTTGTTAAATATATGGTGGGTGGGTGGGTTTTACAGCCTGCTGAGTCTGTTTAGTGGTGATCATATGTGACAGCTGTCATTTTCTCTTCCATTTTACATTTTTGAAAAAATAGATAGAAAATATGGCCGGTGTATTAAAAGAACTCTTTTGTTTAAAAAAAGAAGATAATTCATCTTACTTCCAAAAGGTGTAATTATAACTTCCAGAACTTGGCTATATTTAGGAATATAATTATTTATCAAAGAATCAGCCAATTATAAAACTAATTATGATTTGATAAGATTTGCCTTGGATTGTTGTTGATGTGACCTTAGAAAAAGAATTAAGTTTCTAAACTCAGTCAAAAAAGTGGGAACTTGTATTCCAAGGCACAGCATCTATCAAGTAGGACAAGACAAAATGTTTAATTGGACAGAAGTAAGCTAATTTGGCAGGTTATAATTTTTTCATCTAAATTAGAAGGTAAATGTTGCAAAGGTAGTTGAAGATTGTGAAGCAGAAAACCCTGAAAAGGACACGATTTTCTAGACCATCTCTGTTCTCCGTAGCTTTGGATACCTGTGCGGGCCCTGTGACTACTCTCCCTTGTGTCTGTCATTTCACCTTGGAAAATACAGGTCCATTTTTATTCTCTTCACACGTCCTCAGACACCAGGACACCCACCTAAAGACCAGAGTCTAAGAAACATTTACTCAGGCAGCAGCACATGAAACGTGACCATTCTGTCACCTGTGAGGGATGGCGATTTGTTTGTTGCCGTGATCAAACTCATCCAATGGCCAGAAAGACACTTCTTTCCTTGCAAAATTTTTATGGATTCAAGGTGATTCATGACAACTGTTGACAGCACCTGAGCCGTCTCGTGGTCAAACATCCGAGGGCAACTTCTAAACATACTGTAGCCATCCTTCCCCTGAAATGCCAAAACAGAACTCAGGTTCCAAGCCAGGAGTAATACAACAGACATAGATTTTAAATTTATCCCAGTGTTGAAAGTAATTCCTTAGCTTTGTACATAATGACATTTTCTTAAACCTGAGTTAATATACTTTAAATAATTGTCCTACTCCATAAATCTAGACATGGCGGCTGTGATCCTGTTGTGACACCTCAGTTGTTCCATGGCCGTGAGAATAGGCCCCCTACAGTCTCCAAAGGTGGTTGTGAAATAACATTAACAAAGAGGGCCATCAGAATGATACTGAAGAATATAATCAGAAATTTTTTGTGTGTATGTGATTTTTACAAGACAATGTTTCTCTGTGTAGCTCTGGCTGTCCTGGAATTCACTCTGTAGACCAGGCTGGCCTCGAACTCAATTTGCCTGCTTCTGCCTCCTGAGTGCCAGGATTGATGGTTTGTTCCACTACTGTCTGTTCTAATCTGAAACTTACTGAAGGACTCTCAAGATTAGAACACATAATCAATGCCTCTTACAAAGTTCCTTACACTCAGTACTTTAGATCAAATGGAGACAAACACACCAAATTCTTATGTAAAGTCCTTAAAACATAGTCATCTACATTTCCTTCTAAGTAACGGAGTAATATGTAAGTGATTAAAATATACCTAAAGTAGAAATATGAACTGTTTTAGGACTATTTATCATTAAATTTGAATTTAGCAGTCCAATTTAGCACTTTGGGCTATACAATTATGGCTATATTTGCTAGTCATTTAGGGGAACAGAACTGTTGTGCACGGACTTTAGAGGGCCTGTACTTTTAAATCTGATAATACGCAACAGTGTAATTGTACTTGTATACCATGAGATAAATTTTATTCAATTCATGAATCATAAAAATGCAATGGGGGCTGGTGAGATGGCTCAGTGGGTAAGAGCACCCGACTGCTCTTCCAAAGGTCCAGAGTTCAAGTCCCAGCAACCACATGGTGGCTCATAACCATCCGTAACAAGATCTGACTCCCTCTTCTGGAGTGTCTGAAGACAGTTACAGTGTACTTACATATAAGAAATAAATAAATCTTTTTAAAAAATGCAATGGAAACAATTATTATTTTCTAAGTGTCTGAATTCATGAAAGGAAACTAACATGTGTGTGGGCATAAGCACTAATCAGTTTTCTGAAAACATTTCAAAAGAAAGCATTCTCACATTTGCAATGTACTCCTTAATGGCCAGGAGATAGACTTTCTTTTTCTGTAAGTACTGTCCTTGAACTTTCACAGTGTCTCTTATGACTCGATAGCCTGGTTCTGCATCTGGATCAAATCCAAATTCTATCCCAGCAACTTGAGGAAACCTGAAATGTAAAAAACGACTTCTTCTCACCTAGTCCTGCACCACACCAATCAGAAGTGAGAGACTTGGCCAGCATCTGCCCTTGGGCTACTTGTCAGGCAGGAGGCACACAGGCTGTGTGCATCTCAGCAGACTCGCCAAGTGAACTTCGGTTTCAAAACATCAAACAATAAAAGCAACTCTAAGTAATTCTATCCTTGCTTCAAGAATTTCTGTTCTCCTACCACTCTGAATTCCTGTGAGACCACTGCCTCAATTTCCATCCTGCTACTAAAGGGATACAAAAATAAAATAGACAACATACATGTATCTTCAAAATGCTGTCTAACTACAGCCCCCATAAGTTTCAGAAACACCTGATACCCCTACTAATATTTACTATTACTCCCACCTTTAAAAATGACTCACTGGGCTTGGTAACACAGACTGAGAGTTTGAGAGACTGAGGCAGGATGATGTGAATCTGAGCGTCCTCCTGGCAAACTTGGTGAGTCCTGGCTCAAAATAAGTGGTTGGGGGTGGCTGGGGCCATAGCTCGGTGCTAAAATGTCCTCTTAAATATTTGACACTAACAAGATTTTTTCTAATACAAACCATGCCGTGAACACTGTTATCTATTGCGTATCAGCCTTTGAGACAAAACTAAGTGACGAATACTAGTTTACAGAATGGTTCTAAGTAGGAGGCAAATGATTCACCCAGACAGAGCTTTTGAAAAGGTAAGCACTGATGATGAGACACAGATGCTGAGGGAGCAAAGCCCCTGCCCTGAAGGCAGCGTAAGCAAGCCTTTACTACTCTTCAGCAGCTGTCCCCACTGCTTTCCTTACCCTTTGGGGAAGTAGGAGGTAACCCCGTTGACATTCAGTCCCCCTGACTGCCCCAGTCTATACCTGCTTTCTTTCCCTTTCCTGCTGTACCTATCTGTCCCTTTTTGGTGTCATATTAAAAAGCACCGCCTGGCCAGTTCTGGTGCACCAATCTGTACCAGGTTCTAGGCAAGCATCATTTCAGTCATAAAACAATATGGTGAGTTAGTGCAGTTAATACTCAGTATCACCATGTTAGGATGCTAAGGACTATAACACTTGACCACAACCCACATGGCAGGGCTGGACCCAGGGGCCTAAGGTTAAGTGGGGTATGGCCTATAACAGCATTGTTAACACTCCCTAGAGAATTGAAGCATGATCTAAGGCTCACAAAATAGTACTCCCAAAATATTCAAGAAAATAAGAAAAACCAGGGAAACACCAAAGTTCACTCAGGACGCGTGGGGGTAGGGGGGACAGGAAGCCAAAGCTGAGATGACACAGATAACGGAAACTTTCAGAAATATAAAGCAACTATTAGAAACATACTCAGGCACGCAATCAAGCCATCCTTGAAATCAATGGAATAGTAGAAAGTCCCTGCTCTGAACTGTAACAAAAGAAAATCAGGAACTCAGGAGATGACTCTAGCCAAGTCCTCTTGAGGACCTGAATTCTATCCCCAGACCTCAGAACCCATGACACCAGTATGTGTAACCCAAGGACTTGGGGGATAAGACAGGTAGATCACTGAAGTTCACTGACTAACCATACCAATGATCTCAAGGATCAATGAGGGACCCTGTCTCACAAAATGAGATGAACAATGACCAAGATGGACTTTGAGCATTGACCTTTGACCTCTGCACACATACACACCTCAAAATAACCCCAACACACACCACACCTACCTGAGGGGGATAAATCCAATGAAATTTTGACTTGAAAATAAAATTAAAATTCACTGGGTAGCCTCAATAGCAGAATTTAGATTAATGTTAAAAGTCATGAACTAGAAAAATATATACGGATAAAAAATTTAATCTTTATATCAGAGAGGAAAATATTAAATAATAATTAGTGAAGTTTCTAGTATCTTTAAGACTAGAACCCAAGATCTAACTATGTCATCTAAATTTCAGAAATTAAATAAAATTAAATTGATTAAACAATGAAGGAAAATCTCACACATTCAATGGACGACATCAACAAAATCTAAGCAGAAGCAAAAAAAAAAAAAAAAAAAAAATCTGAGAAACATGGAACCAGATGCATCAGAAATCACCACTGAAATAGAACACAGGAACAACTAGAGAAGTCAGTGCTTTGCAAATAAAGGAAAAATAGTACAAAAGAATTTATTTAGACCAAAGGGAAATGATACCAAAATGTTGCAAACGCAAAAATGAAGAGAAAAACAACAGAAATAGGAAATATCTGGGAAAAATAGTGTTCTCTTGAATTCTTTAATGTTTAATGTTTGAAATCAAAATTGAAAATACTGTGTGGGACAGATTCTATGGACAGGCAAGAGCTTTCGGGACCGCCCCCACTCCAGTTGTTTGGGGACCCACATAGAGACTGAGCTGCATGTCTACTACATATGTACCAGGGGCCTAGGTCCAGCCCATATATGTTCTTTGGTTGATGGCCCAGCCTCTGAGAGACCTCAAAGGTTCAGGTTACTTTACTCTGTTGGTCTTCCTATGGAGTTCCTATCACCTTCAGGGTCCTGAATCCTTCCCCCAATTTTTCAATAAGAGGCGCCAAGCTCCATCCAATGTTTGGCTGTGGGTGTCTGCATCTGTCTCAGTCAGCTGCTGGGTGGAGCCTCTCAGAGAACAGTTATGCTAGGCTCCTGCCTGCAAGCATAACGGAATATCATTAATAGTGTCAGGGGTTGGTGCTTGCCCATGGATAGATCTCAAGCTGGACCAGTTATTGGTTGGCCATTGCCTTGGTGTCTGCTCCAGCTTTGTCCCTGCATTTCTTATACACGGGACAAAACTGTGGTCAAGAATTTTGTATGTGGGTTGGTGTCCTTATCCTACACTGGGAGTCCTACCTGGCTATGAGAGGTGGCCTCTTCAGGTTCCATATCCCCACTGATAGGCTTCTCAGCTAAGGTAAACCTTAGCCTTCCCTATCCCAGCTCGCTGGCACGTCCTGCAGATACCCGCCACCCCCTAAGCTGTAGACTTCCAATTATTCTCCGGGCCCTCTGGCCCTCTTTCCTATTTCTCAACACACCTGATCCTGACCCTCCCCATACCCCTTCCCATCCACTCTCCACCCGGATCCCTCCCTCCATCTGCCTCCTATGACTATTTTATTCCCCTTTCTAAGTGAGAGTCAAGTATCTTCTCTTGGGCCCTCTTCATGTTTAGCTTCTTTGGGTCTATGGAGTACACCATGGGTATCCTGTACTTTAAAGTCAATATCCATTTATCAGTGAGTACATACCATGCTTGTCTTTTGAGGGCTGGGTTACCTGACTTGAGATATTTTCTAGTTACATCCATTTGCCTGAAAAATTCATGGTGTCCCTGTTTTTAATAGCTGAATTGTATTCCATTGTGTAAAAGAACCACATTTTCTGTTCTCATTCTTCAGTTGAGGGACATCTGGGTTGTCTCCAGTTTTTGGTTATTACAAATAAAGTTGCTATGAACAAACATAGTCAAACATGTGCCCTTGTGGTATGGTGCTGTATGTGGCCAGGAGCAGTATAGCTGGGTCTTCAGGCAGAACTATTTCCAATTTTCTGAGGAACTGCCAGATTGCTTTCCCAAGTAGTTGTAGAAGTTTGCACTCGACCAGCAATGAGGAAGTATTCCCCTTGATCCATTTTGATCTTAGCCATTCTGATGGTGTGAGATGGGATCTCAGGGGTGTTTTGATTTGCATTTTTCTAATGACTAAGGATGCTGAACATTTCTTTACATGCTTCCTGGCCACGCAAGATTGAACTTCCAACAGGGCTGCCTTGTCTAGCCCCAGTGGGAGGCCAGACAAGATAAGATGTATGGGCATCTACCATGAGAACAACAGAGAGGAGTGACAAATCTGTGGTGACAGACAAAGAATGTGCTAGGCAAAAGCCACAGAACTCACAAAATACAGAATTAAAAAAAAAAAAACAGAATCAAATACAAAATAAACACTAAATATTTAAACATGCAAAAACAAAAAAATTTAGTAGAGTCAAAAGGTTTCAACTCACAAATAGAGAAATTATGAAACTAAATATAAGCCACAAATTGTATTGTATTCTATCTTATAAGTATCTAATTTAAAGAACAATGACTTGCATAATTTAAAAATAAGTGAGTACACAAAAATGAGCAATGCAAAGACAAATCCAAGAAACCTAGACTGGGTGTAATAAGCCCACAGTAAGCAAAGAGATGAAGAGACAAATGATGAAAAGGGGATACTATTATTCTCATAGAACAGGCAGCTAAGTATTCTAGGCTTCACAAACCATACTGCCTTTGTTACACAAATACACAAATCTAACTCAGTGTAAATTAAGTCACAGAGAACACCTAAATGAATATGTCTGGTTAAGAGGAAACAAAGTTTATTTACAATAATAGAGACAACTGAATTAAACAACAAAAAATACTATAGTTTTTTTTGACCCCTTCACCTTATATAATAAAATGACCAACTAGTCAAGATGGTACAACATTGAAATGTACATATATATATATATATATATATATATATATATATATATATATAAAACAAAAAAGCTTCAAATACCTAACCAAACTGACCCAAACCTAAACAAATGAAAGAGAAAACCAAGTCATGAAGCATTCCACATTCCTTATTGAATATTACAGTTCGTAGAAAAGTTGCAAAGATTTAAGAGGAACAAAAACATTCACCACCAGTTTTTAAAAGTATATATTAGAATATACATGAAAAGTTAACTAAGACCATGAAACAAATACTCTAATACTAAAGAATGGAAATCCTACAAAATAAGATTTCTGAGTAGAAACTAGAAACCAATGACAAAGGTAACAAGAAAATCTTAGAAACTTGAATATGTATTTATAATAATCCATAGATAGTGAAGAAAATATCAAAGAAAATTTAAGTGTTATGAGCTAAAAAGGGTAAGAAGAATACAATATATCATCAATCTTATAATGCCACAAAAATAGTGCTTATAGAGAAATTTGCAACACTGAATGTTTGTATTAGAAAACAATGATCTCAAAGCTGTAATTACACTTCTTACCAGGAGAAAACAGAAAGGGATGTCACTCTGAGGTGACAGAGGAAGGGTATGCTAGGCAGAAGTCATGGCTGTTGGAGACACAGGTTTGAGAGGTAAAAGATGAGATTTTTAATAAATGAGAGCACAGAACTACAGTTTACATATGACAGGTGGCTTGTGTTTGAAAAGGTGACATTGAGCCAATTTGAGAATATGCCTCCAAAGTACTTGAGATCTTTTGCTGTGGGCTAAGGGAACTGTTATGTAATTTTAAGCAGAAGCATTACATTGACTACTTGTGTTTTTAGAAAAATAACTGGTGCATTAGTATGTGAGGAGTGTAGTCCCGTGGAAGGTCTGTTAGAAATAGACACAGAGAGGTTTCTCAGGTGTAATTACCTAATCAAATTTCAGGTGGATGTTGATTAGTTTATATGCAGAGGTATTGTCAGAAATTTGATTAAAATTAGATGCAAAGGTATTCTCAAATATCTTTAAATTGCATGAGAAAGATACCAATATTTGGCATCAATTAAACTACCCTTCTAATTATCAGGTTCAGCACACTCTAACTAGCATTGCTTATCTTGTATGTCTATCTGCTAACATCAATTTCATGGTCAGGGCCTAATATTCATCTCTCCATATATACACCAATTCATTTCTCTGAAAATCATTTTTCTACCTCTAATCCCATTTATAAGCAGGCTAAAAGTCACTGTCTTATTGAATTTGCCCACACATAGAAAACACTTTATTTATCAAACTGTACTGGTTAGTTTTTTGTTAACTTGGCACAGACTACAGTCATCTGGTAAGAGGAACCTCAATTGAGATTGGTATGTGAGTGAGCCTGTAGGGCATTTTCTTGATTGATGATTGATGTGAGAGGCCCAGCTTACTGTGGGCAGTAACAGCCACCCCTGGAACTCTAAGATACATGTCAATTATAAGAATCATAGTGATTTGGGGTAAATTCACTTGCCTTGAGTTGAGGAAGCAAACAGTGGAAGAAGGAAAGGCATTTTTAGGATGGAGGTAAGTAAAAAGTTGCATCAACTGTTTTCCAACAATAATAATCTTATCTTATTAATGTCATTTAACTTGAAATTTTACTTCTGCATCAATAAATAAAACTATTATTTAGCATATACTATATGTTTTAAAGTAAATGCACTTGGTAGAATATGCAAATTGATGTGTATTACCTCACATAGTCACTGTTATTAAGCACACTCAACTTACATCATTTTTAACCATACAATGTATCCTAATTAACTGTAATCATCATGCTGTGCAATACATCTCTGGAACTATTCCTCCTATCAACTGTAATTTTATATCCCTGGGCTAATATTTCTGCACTCCAGCTCTGGCATTCTCCATTTCACTCTATAAATAAAGTAAGATTTTGAGGCTCCATCTGTAAGAACATGTAAGTCAGTAAGAGGTTTTTTTTTTTTTTTTTTTTAGAGCAACCTTTACAAAAGGGTAAAGACAGAGGCGCATCTGAAGAAGACAGACGAACTGCCAATAAGTACATGAAGAGATGGTCAGCATCAGCAGGCGTCAGAGAGACGCCAACCAGTATCACAAGGCCCTGCTTCACGTTAACTAGGACAGATAGCAGGGAAGGGAACAAGGGTTGGCAGGGAAGTGGAGAAACTGAAGCCTCTAGGTGACAGCCTGCCAGGACAATGTTAAAGCGGTGCAGTCACTCTGGAAAACAGCCTGTCAGGTTCCATAGGACTCAGCACTTGGAATCTAACATGTACTGGACGCCTGAGAGCCCAACCAGCCTTGCACATGGATTTTCACAGCAGCAGTGTTTATAATGGTAGGGAAAAAAGAAACACTTGAAGTGTCCATCAACTGATAGATGGGTGAGTGTTATTACCCACACATGGGGTGTTGCCCAGTAATAAATAGAAATAAGTACTAATGCATACTACAGCATTGATGAACCTTGGAAGCATGCTCAGTGAAAGAAGCTCTTAAAGGGGTCACATTACAGGATTGGCTCCTATAACTGGCATACCAGGTAACCAGGGAGATTAAAGGAGACCATGCTTGCCTAGAGCTGAGGCTTGGGGGGTGGGTGGGGGGAAGCAAAAGTGGCTGGCAGTTCCTTTGCAGAGTGATGAAATGTTCTTGAATTGATTCTGACATTAACTGTACAACCCTGAAAAGCTAGAAAACAACTGTACAGATTAAGTGGCTGAATCATATGGTATGCTAATGTTCTTATACATATTTTAACCAAATTTGACATAGTAATTTATGAAAGCATAAAGTGTTTCTCTGACTTCTTTCTCCAGAGGATTTCTTTCATATTTTTCAGCTTGTACTCCTTGCCACTGTGGTAGCCTAGGTGTAATATGACAATACCTAGATTCTAATGTTCTTAGATACTTGCTTTAAGGCTTTAACACAAAGGAGAAGCGCCCACGCACCTAAGTCTACTCCCTTAGCCTCATCTAACTAAGAATTCCAGTGAGATATGATATGAAAGTTAAACAGCAAGGCACTACTTTATTTTTCAAATAATCTGAAGGAAGTGCAAAAGTGGGTTTTGGGACTCAAATACTAAAATTCAGTAGCACATAAATATACTTGCATATAACTAAAAGTAATACTGATTTTTACTTTTTACATACCAGTATCTTGTCACTCTCAAGATCCTTTAGTAAAAATAATTAGATTCTTTTAAACTATACTTACATTTTTATGGATTTTACATTTAAATTGGAGAATGTCAAACCATTTTTAAATTTGTCTTTGTACAGTCCCATTGTGAAGTTAAGTGCATCACTTAGTAGCAACATATGAACATACCTCCCATCCAGAGCTGGGTACTTGTAAACCCCATTTTCAAGCGCTTCCAGCAGCTGCGCACCCGTTGCTCTGACAACGAAAACTGGGTCCATGATGGGGAGTATGGCCAAAAGGTCGTGCAGAGTGAAATTCCCCGGCGGGTGTATTCTGTCAGACCTGAGAGTGCCTACAGTGACTCCAAAGAGGAAAAATGCTTTCATTTTCCCATCCAGACGTGCTCGGATGATTCAGTGTTACATATAAACTCCAACTCTTACATCCCTAGGTCAAAAGGCCCTAATCTGGTTTCTAATGTCTGCCTCACATTTACTTCCAGTTTAATTTTACATATAACTTATTCATTAGAAGATCTGATTTCATGTTAACTACCATGTTCTTCTTAACTAAAAGTTGTAATATTAAAACTGGAAAGCCTCTACGCTCTCTCCCTATGTCCACAGAACCAGGCCTATGAATTGCAGAATGGAGATCTTCATAAGGAAACAACTACAGAAATTTCACTCTTGGGAAATATGTTTTCACGGACAGTTCTAAAGCACTCAGATGCAGTTAAGACCATTTGTGTCTTCCATGAAAAACAGAATTCTAAAAAGTTTATCATTAGGATGTTAAGTGGGGTTACACTGTAAATTTTGGGGAGCAGAACACAGAAGCTGAAATGGGACCAAACCCAATGCCTGCTACACACCAGGCCAGAACTCTTCTGCTAAGCTTCAGCTCCATCCTACGTTCTAAACTGTGGAAAATCAGGGACCCAGTCTCTGCAGTTAGACACTGCCTGAGCCTCTCAGTTACAGTAAATGAACGAAAGTTGTTTTTAGAGGATTGTCTTTAATTTTCTGTAGACTCTTAAAAGTCTTAGAACTCCTAAGTCAACAAACTTCAAACAAAAATGAAGAGGCTAAGACCAGGTCCCTGTCAGTCCAGCTGAAACCCATTTCCTTATTAACGAGGTAGGAAGGCAAGACTGGTCAAAGAGCAAGACCTTCCAGGGAAAGACTTACATCTATTGCTTTTCCTTTAGTCAAAGTGTAACAGCACAACAGGTTTAAGACAGATGAGTGACAGGTGATATCTTCATAAAATTTCATTGACAATCTGAACTCCAGAATCCGGTTCCAAATACCCAATCATGGCAGGAGATGGATTGCTGAACTCATGAAATTAATAACGTTCCTAAGTAGGACTTTCTGAATCTTAAAAATGACTACTATTACTACAAACTCTGGGAACCTGGGCTTGGTCATTTTATGTCCTCTTTAACACCCAAGTCACCTGAATTAAGGAGTGCCACATCAGCATGCGTGGCCTCTAACATTGCATTCGTCACCAGATTTCCAAGGTTGCTCTCACATCTTCTTACAGTAATCTCACGGCCATCCAATGCCACATCGATTGGGCAAAGAACTTCTTCTAACATATACTAAAAGAAGAAATATAGCTTTCTAAAGTCAACATGCCTTGTGTTTTATCAATTTTTAAATTTAATTTTTTTCTATGTGACCACTTATTTTTACCTTCAAGTTACAAATCCTAAGAATTTACTGGAACTCTTTCTTTTCCATATCACAGTACCAAAAGAACACCAAATACTAACCACCCAACAGAGATTCACTTTTAAATTACGCAATGAGCCATGTAACCATACAGTTTTGAAACCTCTATCCTAGCCTTTTAAAGCCAGAAACCTGTTATAAAAATATGTAATATTCATGACAAGTTGACCCAACATGAAACAGTTAATTACTTCCAACTGAAATATAATAGAAGCCTCTGTTTCTTACAGAATTAACATATGTGCCAAAGGTTACATTAAATAATACAGCACGGTTTATGTTTCACAAATCTCTCACAAAAGTAACACACATACATTATGCACATACACTTTTAAGTAGCTACAGTTTGCCCAACATGCTTGGGGCCCTAGGACAAAGGTGGCCAGATGACAAAGGCTTAAAGGTGGAATATTTTTAATACAAATTGTTACAAAAATCACCTATGCTTTTGTACTAACCTAATCCTTAACAAAAATATCAATCTCTTTATTAAAGACATAAATACTTGTACAATTTGAGTACAGAAAAGTATTTGATATCAGTTAAAATAAACAGAAATATTACAGTAGGTCTAAACTCCTTTTATTATTTATTTCCATTTCCAAGATAGTTCATTATTAAAATGTAGACACCATGAAATCAAGAAAACTCTAAGATCCAAATAATTTATAAATATGTGAAGAAAATATCATCTTGAATATGGAATGTTCAACCTGTATTAGCTAAATAACCAATTATATTTCCCTACAATAATACTTTTGATGCTCAAGTCTTATTAAGTTATGAAAATAAAATTAATAAGCTCTTATAACAAGGATATAATATAGAACATATTAGAAATAAATCTAATTTATTAAATTCCTATTATTATTTACAAAGTCAAAATAAAACATAAGTGGATGTGTAAATTTAAAAAGATAGAAAACTATCACAAATTTATTGTGACTGAAGATGCTATTTTAGTGTCTCTCATCAATCACAGGCTATGATGTGGTCTACAGTGCTGTCTAAAATGCCTGTGAGATCAACCCACACAAGCTGAACAACTCAATAATCCTCACCCACCTGTATGTTTTGAGCAAAATCTCTTACTATTGCTTTGATATATGAATCTTCTTCCAAATAGCTCAAAATGTCCACTTTCTCAAATACATACTGGAATGAGGCATCGAACATCGTATATCTATTTTTGTCAGATTTTTAAAATCAGATCCACTCTTGACAATCCAAGTCTCATTCACTTTCTTGATCCCATACTCGTGGTCATGGCCTCCCAGAATCAAATCGAGCCCTTCTGCATGCTGGGCTAGCCTGGTGTCATTTTTCCACTTCATGTGCGTCATGGCAATCATGAGATCAGCTCCTTCTGCTCTGAGCTCCAGGGCTAGCTCATTAGCAGTTTCCACATAGTCTTTATAGTTTATATTGGCCTTATTAACTGTGGCCAGAGTATCAAGCCAGTCTTCTTCAACTAGTCCCATTAAGCCAATTTTCCTATTGTTCCAGTTAACTATCTTTTTGACTGCACCATGCCCAAGAGGTTCAGATGTAAATCTGTCATAAACATTACTGAAGAACCAGGTAAAGTGCATTTGTTTCATGTACTCTTCCAAAATATCAGCACCAAAATCAAACTCATGGTTTCCTAAAATTAGAAAAAAAAAAGTCACATGAAAAGTTAAGTTTAAATCACAAGAATGTTTTTTCAGTCCCAGTTTCCAGTAAGTGCAAGACTATATGTTAAGAGAAAGCATTTTTAACACATGTCTGTTTAATTAGCCCAACTTTCACTTATAAATGCCATGATTTTTAGAGGCCTTCAGCTATATCTCTTTGCAATCCAGAAAACACTGTAGTCCCAAGGAAAATCTTAAGGAGTTTAAAAAAGAAGCCCTGCAATATAGGGAAATGCGATGGTATGACCAATAACTGCTCAATAATACCCTAATTTAAAATTTATTTTTAGTGCATGTGAGCATGCAGACATACTTCATAAAAATACACAGTTTTTACTCCTGACTGAAAATTTCATAAAACTCAATCACACTGTGATAGGAAGAAAGTCCTGGAATATCTCTACTGCATTCTGTAAGAACTGTACTTGTCACAAGAGTAAATAAGTGGTAATTAGGAAAATAAAAGTCAGATTCAGTGGCACAAGCCTGCGGTCCTGGTGATTTGAGAGGTTGAATCGGGATAATCATAAATTCAAAGCCTGTATTATAAACTAAGTTCATGGCAGGTCGGTCAATTTAGTAATACCTGTCTCAGAAGGCGAAACAAGCTGGGATACAGCAGAGCCATACAGCACTTGCCTAGTACACAGAAGGGAAATTCAACACCAGTGACTCCTTAGGTAGTAACCAGAACTTACTACTCTAAGTATCCCTGTGGCAGACCCCTTTCTAAGCAAAACTTCAAGAAAGATAAAAATGTTCCATGAATTTACATCTCATCATTGCATATTTAAAAGCACCAGATTTACATAAAGCAGCATATTTTAAGAATACAGTAAAATATTTATAGCATTTTAGAGTTAATCAATATGATATATGCAACCAACGATTCGGCAGAACATTAAGATGTAAGCTGGCACCTTTCCTCTGAAAAGATACATTAAGAGATTGTGGCACCTTACCATATCCTTTAGAAAAGTCACAGGCCAAAGTGAATGTTCTTTGCCTTTTATACACTTTAGAGACTTTTATAATTAGCTGAAGGTTTCAGTCATTGAAAACCCTGGCATATCTACTGCTTCCCACATGGCTTAGGGAGAATTTCTTTGCTGGAATTCTCATATGTAATGATGATGTGAAGATTTTTATAATCTAAAAGTTCCAAATGCTCCCGAATCTGAAATGTTTTGAGCCTACAAACAGGTAAATGATTCCATGCCTGACATCAGGCTACAGGTCATTTTAAAAGTAAAGAGAAGTGAAACATTGCATGAAATTTCCTTCAAGAAAAAAATAGAATGTAAATGATTTCAGCTTGGACCTGCATTCCATTTCTAAGACAACTCATTATTAAAATGTAAATACTGTGACATAAAAAAAGACTCTGAGATCCAAATCACTTCTGGTCCCAAAAATTTTGAATATGAACTGTCCGGCCTGTATTAGCTAAATAACCAGTTATATTTCCTTATAATAACACTTTTGATTCTCACAAGTCTTATAAAGTAATGTTATGACAATAAAATTAATAAGGTTTTATAGCAAGATGATAATACAGGCAATCTACAGAAATCATCTTTCCTACAAACAAAAATGGAAACCAGGAAACTGATTCTTAAAACAATATGCCATTTACACTGGTACCCCTTCAGATAAAATACTTAGGAATAAATCTAACAGATTGCATAGATATACATGTGTGTTTGTTCATAAGCTTCACTCCACTAAAACTGAACATTTCTGTTACTAAAAGCCACTGTCAGAAGAATGAAAAGGCAAGCCAAGGAATGGAGAGAAAATATGCCCATGCGCACACAGAGGGGGGGGGAAGGGAGAAAGAGAGAGAGAGAGAGAGAGAGAGAGAGAGAGAGAGAGAGAGAGAGAGAGCACATGTATTGATTAACAAGAAGCCCAATAATTTCCATGTTAATTCTTTCCAACTACTGTACAGATCCAATGCCTTCCTACCCAAGATCTCTACTTAAGAAAGTCATTCCGCTGGGCATGGTGGCGCACGCCTTTAATCCCAGCACTTGGGAGGCAGAGGTAGGTGGATTTCTGAGTTCGAGGCCAGCCTGGTCTACAGAGTGAGTTCCAGGACAGCCAGGGCTACACAGAGAAACCCTGTCTCGAAAAAACAACAAAAAAAAAAAAAAAAAAAAAAAAGAAAGAAAAAAAAAGAAAAAAAAAGAAAAGAAAAGAAAGAAGAAAAAAGAAAGTCATTCCATGAGTATTAGCAAACTGATTCTAATGTTTACACGGAGGGCCAGAATATGCATCACAATGTTGATGGAAAGGAAAAATAAATGAGGGCTGACTGGTACCTAACTTGAAGATGTACTAAAATCAACAGTGTTCATAACGGGTGTCAGTAATGCAAGTAACAGACAAGTAAACCAATCATATCACTCATCAGCAGGATGGAAAGGTTCACATGACTGACCAAGGAGAAAAGACAATCCAGTGGAGAAAGTTTATCTCCTTCAATTTGTATTCAAAGTTGTTTTAACTCCATAGTCACATTTTTTAAAAAATGAATCTAGGAAAACTAGTGAATACCAGTGACCTGTGGACTTGACTGAGACACCCTGGCAACCTACATATGAGAGAGGCTAGCTACCCCATTCTAAAAGAATTTTGGAGGCAAGAATAGTGAATCTGCACACAAAGGCCACATGTTTTATAAAACAATTTTTTAAATCTTATAATCATAAAAATAATACCATGTAAACTGCTACTATGATCACCATTATGGCCAACCTGGCTGCATTGGGAATTGTTTAGATGTTTAGACATTACTTGGGCCATGTCTGTAAGGATGTCTTTAGAAATAATTAACTAAGGGGAAGACACACCTTAAATATGACTGCACCATATCATGAGGTGGGTGGCTGAATGGAGTAAAATGGCCAAGTCCTAAGGGTCTCCTTTCTCTGCTTCCTGATCCATCTAGATGCAAACAAACATCTCAGCTGCCACAGAGCTGCCCATTACCATGGACGGACTACCCCTCTCCACACACAAGCCAAAGCCAATCCTCCATGCCTTACATTTGCTGCTTGTCAAATGTTTGATCACAGCCGCAAGAAAGCAAGACATCACGCACAGATCTAAGTGCTGTGGAGCACTGCTCTGTGTCAGGCACTGTTCTTGGTCTTAAACACACAACAGATGTGAAACAGAAGCCTTTGGGTCCTTGTACACTGGGAAGAGACAGACAATAAGAGAAGTGCATCCTCACATCTATTAGAATGGCTTCCAAGGTTGTGGGGAAGAGGAAGCTCCACGTGCTGTCAGTGATCATGTAAATTAGTGCTCATTATAGAAAGCAGCGAGAAAGTTAAAAATAGAACAATTGTAAGACCCAGCAATTTCACTTCTAAAAATTCATCCAAAGAAACTAAAATCAAGATGTGACAGTGATATCTGTTCTCTCAAGTTCATCACTGCACTAGTCTCAATGCCTCGATTTGGAGTCTACCTCTATGTCCCTCAGTGGAAGATCTGTTTCTTAAGTGTATATATGCACAATGGACTATTTATTATTCATCTTCTAGGAAGGATGAAATCCTGTGATCCCATAAAGCATAAGGAAGTTAAAAGTAAAAGATAACCACACTACAGAAAGACTTCTGCATGCACTTATTTACGTGTGAGATATTTTAAAGAGGTGACTCTATTCGAGCAATGAATAGAATGATGGCTATACCAGAGACTGAAGCAAGGAAAGTCTATAAAACAGGGAGTTGTCAAAAAAAAGAGAGAAAGTACCAAGTTCCAACCAAACACGAGCTCTGCCACACGTTTACACATGTCCACAGCAATGTGATCGCTCAAAATGACTGGTAGGACATCTCAAATGTCACCAAAGTACTGCATGAGATAAAGACTATGTCAGTTCATTGTAATTTTTTTACTCTACATTGTATAATTATGCCACATTGCATATTTATATTTACTTATCACATTTTACTCATGTTTGCAAGAAATTATAACACCAATTTAAATACTAATTTAAAAAGTAAAGCTAATAAAATACATATAGTAATTTTTATTCAAAATATGCACTAAAGAAAACTTGGTTTTTAATGACAAGAACACTAAAACTAAGATCAGATTTCACATTCAATTGTTTTATACTTAATTTGAACTTCAGACTTCTAATGCAGCTGAAGACGAGTATATCAGTAGCTATAGACCAGAAGATCAGCATATGTACAAAGTCAGCCATCATGAATTCGCATACCAAGGCCATAACTGAAAATCATGATTATGACCTCAGCCACATTTTTAAAAGGTGAGAAGCTGCTGCTTTTACCTATTTATTTTCTGTTTTGCTTGCTTTTATTTATGTGAGTTTTAAATTTTTATTTATGTATGCATATATGTATGTTTGCATCACAAAGTGAAGAAAAGGGTGCGTGGTATCTGAGCTGGAGTTGTAAGCTTGCTACATGGGTGCTGGGAGTTGAACATTAGTTCTCATGTTTGTGCAAAACATATTTAGCAGCTAAGCCATCTCTCTTTCTCTTAAAAGACATTTCTTATAAGCTGACTAGACTCCTAAACATGAGATCACTTCCATTTGTACCTGGGAAGTACAAATAAATCCCTCTCTCTGTGCCTAACCACAGCCACTAAAAGCCAGAAGTACACCCAGATGAAACAAAGGAGAGCAAGAGCCAAGCCAGCTCTGAACGGCCTGATAGAAGAACAGATAAAGCACAGCACACCACTGGCACATGCTGAGATAAGTGCCTTTAATTCCCCAGAGAAAGACTCAGTTTCCTGGTTACTCACAGCCCATGAAACCGGCCCAACCCCAACTCCCCGTCGTCAGTTTATCCTGAGTCGCACTGGTGCACCACAGACAGAAGAAAGATTCTCTGGTTTTCCCTTTTATTGAAAATGGTTTCTTATCTTGTACAATATATCCTGATCATAGGCTTCCCTCCCTCCATACCTCCCAGTTCCTTCCTACCTCCCCACCCATCCCCTCTTGATCCACTCCTTTTCTCTCATTAAAAAGAGACTTCCAAGTGACAACCAAACATGACACAATAAAATAAATTAAAATCGTCATATTGAAGATGGACATGGAAACCCAAGAGGAGGAAAAGAAGTCTCAAGGTCACATACAAGAGTCAGGCCCACTCCTTCTCAGACTCAGGAGTCCCATAAAAACACTAACCTAATAGCTATAATATATACTCAAAGGACCTGGTGCAGACCCATGTAGACCCTGTGCTTCTGCTTCAATCTCTGTGAGCTCATATCCATCTTGGTTAGTTGACTCAGAGGACCATGTTCTCTGGTGTCCTCCATGCCCGACAAAAGGAAGATTCTTAAAAGCAGCAAAACTTCCCAGTCCAGGAACAGTAGTTCACAATAGTCACAAAGTAGTACTACAAGTTTATCTTTTGAGATTATACGTCCACCATTTCCCCTTGCCTTTCCTCCTTCCCAACCCTCTCATGTACTCTTTCAAATTCATTTCAAATTCTCATGCTCTCTTTCAAATTCACGGTCTCTATTTTACTGGTGTGCGTGTGCATGCGCGCGTGCGTGCGTGCGTGCGTGCGAGTGTGTGTGTGTGTGTGTGTGTGTGTGTGTGTGTTCCTGTGTGTGTGTGTGTTCCTGAATGTATAATCACAACCTGCTCCACTTCAACTAAATAAACTGATTTTAAGGGTGTAGGTGAGATGGTGATAAAACAAGAAGAAATGAAAATAAAAATTACTGACATTCATATTTGTTTAGACAGACCACATAGTCTTGGACAGAACCCAAAAAAAAGCAAAGAGTATGGAGGAGTGTGGGAAATAAGCAGAAGGGGCCAAGCACAGAAAGGAAACATTTTGCTCCACAATGAAATGTTCTGGTTACTAAGCCCGATGACTTTACCATCCAGACACATATTTATGGATATCATAATTTTATGACGGGGCGCTTTAGTGAGTTGGTTGGGCATGCACCACCGGTAGGCTCCTCCCCAGCTCCACTCTCTTTCTCTATCATGCTCTGGTTCTGGATATCCCAAGTTCAGTAGACTTCACTAGCTGGCTCTTTCTGCTTGCTTCCTATTGGACTAAACCAACTGTAGATACAGGCAGGGAGTGAGAACTGGCTGGAATACAGAATAAGGTCAATGTATTTACTACTCGGATTTCTCCTTCCTTCGAGGTCGCTGTAGACTGACTGTGTGCTATACTGAAAACCATTCACCTATCCCACCTACTGATCTTCCCACGGAACTCCTCCCTTCCCTTTTCAGGCCTCATGACACTATGCTCAATAATAATGTTAATGGAAGAGCATACAGCAGCAGTGCAGTTTTAATATTTTCTATATTCAAATTTTTAAAAGAAATTGAGAAAAGCTATTTTATATTCTTGTTTTCACAGTCTTAAAATGCCAGTGTCTATATGAAGTTTAAGGCACACCTAAAAGCAAAGTCACGTTTTTAAGTGCTCTAAGCTATCTTATTCCCCCTTACGTATTTTCTTCTTTCCCCTGTATCTTTAAAGTCTTCTTATTATAGTGCCCCTATTTTTCTCACATGAATGTGTCATCTATTACGTGTCAGAATAAGACTTACATACTCAAGGAAATGATTTATAGAATGATCAAGTAAAACCACAAAGTGGTATAGTCACAACGTGATCTCATTTACTTGAAAAAATGTACACAAAAGAAACTGGAAAGAAATATTACAAAATGTGAAGCCAAATGATGATGTCTTACTTAGATTTCATTGTCACCTTGTCACAATCTAATGTAGCCTAAGAAGAGAGTTTGAAAGTCTCAACCAGAGGATTGCAGAGTCAGATTGGCTGGGAGGTGGGATTGTGGAGGACCGATTTGGTTGTTAGTTAATATGGCAGGGTCTAGCCCACTGTGGGAAGCACCATTCCCTGGGCCCTGGTTTGTATAAGGAAGTGAGCCAAGTACGAGTCTATGAGAGGACAACATGAGTGCTGATGTCCTATGTGATTTTTTTTTTTTTTACCAGCTGGCCTTGCCATCCTATCTATTCTCATGATAAATATCCCTAAGACCTAAAATGTCCTAATACTCCTGGTCAACAACCTCTCCACACTCCCAGTTTTATTGTAAAATAATAATAATAATAATAATAATAATAATAATAACCACCTAAATATATAATAGTACATTTGTTAAATAAAGCAATATCCAATAAATGGAACACTTTGCAACTACCACTGCAACAAAAACAAAATCTCATTCATAACAATGTAAATGAACTTAGTGACCCTGAACTGTACATTTAAATGGTAAAAAGATAAATTTTATTATGTTTATTTTACCATAATAAAAAACAACATGAGGAAATGTTCACAATGTACTTTTCACTTTTTAAGGTAAAAATATTAACAGTGTGACACACCGTGGGCAGGAAGATGCTCAAAAGCTGAAAATTGATCTTTCATTCATTCACTGTATAAAATCTCGAAAAACTTGTATCTCTTCTACCATCAGAACATCCAAACAGAACCACTGTCGGCTACAGCATATCCCCTAAATGGGACGGTAGTTAGATAAACAGCAGAAGCCTGTAAATCTCCACCTCTTTTGAAACGCTCTAATTACTTCAACATAAGCAACCAATATTCAAAATACTACCAAAGTGGCACCCTCACACTTTATTAATAGTGGGAACACCATTTGTTTTCCTTACCTAAGACCTGCGCACCTTAAGAATGAAACAGCTGAAATGCTTGCTTACGATGTGTCTTGTACGCACAGCTTCTAGCTTCCTCAGCCTTCAGAGAAGCTCTGGGACTTATTATTTTCCCAATTTATATATAATTTTATATATATAAAACAACTGAGAGACCATTTTATTTTCTTGCTGTACTATTGTGCTGTTGGTTTTAGAGTGGGGATTTCTTGGGGACAGAGGGAGATAGTGACTGACTCCACAACCCAGGGCAGGTAGGAACTCACTATGTAGCCCAGACTGGCCTCTAACTAATAAGGATCCTCCTGTCTCAACCCGCTGAGGGCTGGGATTACAGGAGTGAACCATTCAGCACAACAGCCTTTTTTTGTCATTGCTCAATGACAATGTGGTGACCCACAAGCCAGGTCCAGCTATGGTCAAAGCTATGGTCTGCCTCTAGTGATATGTCTTACTTTCAGACAGGCATAACTGGAAATCACCATAGAAAGTCAAAGTTTGGTTGAGGACAAGTGTTCAAGTTCATGGTGTAATCCTGATCGTTGCTTCTGAGTACCTATAAGCTGATAAATAGGATCATTGAACTGTTATTGTTTGGCATCAAATAACCTAGCTTTTCATAAATTGCTTTTAAAACTTCAAATAGTAAAAAAGTATTACTTACCAAAAACTGCAAAATGTACTCCCAATTCATTTAATATAGAAATCATATGCTTTCCTTTTGTTATTGTGCTTAAGATGGAAGGATTTAAGCAGTCGCCACTGAAAATCAAGAGTGGATTCAGGATGCTGAATCTTTTCACAGCTGTGGCAAACTAAGAGAACAACGACCTGTGTTATCACTGAATTCCTTTATGAAACACAAAGGCAATGTCTCAAATAACAGGACTTTTCCTTAAAATCAGCACAACTAAAATATGAAGATATAGAAAGATGCTTTTAGTACGATTATTTCTCATAGCCAAGATATCTCAGGAGCACATTTGCATTATGAAAAAGACAAGCTAGGCTCCCTACTCAAAAAAAAAAAAAAAAACCACATTTAAATTAAAAATGTATTATGCCTCAAAAGATATCCTCAAATTATAATGTGAAACTATTTTAAAGAAGAGAGACTCTCAAGACTCAAAGGGAGAGACCTTAGATGAAATGTCAGACAGTAGGGAGAGGGAACTTATAGAGCCCACCTCCAGCAGAAAGACAGGGCATCAAGTGAGGGATAGGGTTGCTATCCCACAGTCACAACTCTGATCCATAATTGTTCCTGTCTGAAAGAATTACAGGGATGGAAATGGAGAGGAGCCAGGAGAAAAGAAGATCCAGCAACAGGCCTAAAGTGGGATTCAGCTCAAGGGGAGGTCCCAAGGCTTGACACTATTACTGAGGCTATGGAGTGATCACAAAAAGGGACCTAGCATGACCACACTCCAGAAGACCCAAAAGCAGCTGAAAGAGTCAGAGGCACATAGCTGCACCCAACCAATGGACAGAAGCAGCTGACTCCTGTTGAATTAAGGAAGACTGAACGAAGCTGAGGTGGAGGGCAACCCTGTAGGAGGACAAGCAGTCTCAATTAATCTGGACCCCTGATATCTCTCAAACATTAGACCACCAAAGAGGCAGCATACAGCAGCTGATATGAGGCCCCCAACACACATATAGCAGAGGACTGCCAGGTCTGTGTTCATTCAGAGATGATGCACCTAACCCTCAAGAGAATGGAGGCCCCAGGGGCTTTAGAGGTCAGGTGGGGTGGGGAGTGGGGACATCCACATGGAGACAGAGGGGTGGGGAGAAGGTATGTAATATGCAACAGTCGGAGGGTGGATGAGGATGTGGATAAAATGTGGAGGGTAAAAAAATTAGTAAAAAAATTCAAGAAAAAAGAAAACACTTTAATACATGTCAGAATATTCAAACTATTCCACAAAATGCATATTCTTAAATACAAGTTATGCCCCCAGAGAGCATTGAGAAAGATGCGTGCGCAGGCTGGACCTAGGCCTCCCTGCTAATATGTAGCAGATGTGCAGCTTTGTCTTCATGCGGGTCCTGAACAGCTGGAGCAGGGGCTGTCCCAAAGCTGTTGCCTGTCTGTGGGATGTGTTCTTCTAGCTGGGCTTCCTTGTCTGACCTCAGTGGGAAAGGACGTGCCTAGCCCCATGGAGACTTGATGCCGGGGATAGGGGTTACCCAAGGTAGCTCCCACCCTCTCAGAGGAGAAGGGGAGAGGAGATGGGAAGAGGATTGTAGGAGGGGTGAGGGGGGCAGTGAGCAAGATGTAAAGTGAATAAATAAAAAACGAATAGTTTTTAAAAGATAAAAGAAAGATTTTGTGGTGCTGAACTAGGTGGTTTTGTATAAATTTATTGCATCAAGTTTAATAGAAGATGATGCTACTTTGTGAACTTATAACTTATGTCCCGATGTTAAGCAAATCCACTCAGCTCCTATAGTGTCTTCCGTTCTGCTGTGCTCTCTTGATTTTCAAGGTTCAATTTCTCTCTCTCTCTCTCTCTCTCTCTCTCTCTCTCTCTCCCCTTTGTTTTATCTAATTTATATTGATTTCTTTTCCAGTTTTGCCACTTGCTCTTTTCCTCTGTCACAGTGTTCTCTTTTGCTTTCCTTTTTTACTTAACATTTTTCATTTTTGTTTTGTTTATCTTGTCCCAGCTTCATTTCTTTCACTTTGACCTAATTAATTTTAACTTTATAGTTTGGTATTAATCTTGCAATCTTATTTTCTATGGTTATTGATGGCATAGCAGTTGGTTTTAATTAGCCCTCTTTCTATATCTGCTTTGTTTCAGCGTTATTGTTATGGCAGTTGGTTTTCTCCTGAGTGGTACTGAAAATTCGTCCCTAGAGAAAGCTACCAGTAAAGGAGACGCTCAAACGAAATTGGAAGAGATCGTCATTCCAAAAGATTAACAAATTACTATGGAAAATCACAAAAAAAAAAAATAAAAAAAATAAGAAAACTAGAAACATGGCTCTTCCAAAATTTCACAGCTCTTCAATTACTGAATCCAAACATAGAATAATGACTAATGTGCCAAAGAATTCAAAATTCTAGTTTTAAAAATGACAACTGACATCAGGAAGATTTAAGTAAACTAATAAAGTGAAAAAGTCTAATTTTAAAAAAATAGGAGTTGAGACCATCAAGTTGGATGAGATACTCAACAACGTGCATACGAAATTCAACAAAGACATGGAGCAAATATAGAAATCAGGACTAAGGATAAGGTTAAGGGTTTCTTACATTCGGGAGAAACACATGCAAATTTCTGGGACAGGACTAGGAGACCAAACCTACGAATATATGATGTTAGAAATGGTCATCACAACGAGAGTAAAGGCACAAGAGATTTACTCAATGACATCAGAGTAGAACCTTTTCCACTCTAGGTAACCAAATGGATGTTCAAGTCCACAAGGAAAACAGGCAGAATTGGAACAGAAGCTTTCTGTGTGCTATGATACCTAAGAGCGAAGAGTACAGAACTTAGAAATGATATCAAAAGCTTAAAACAGAAGTGCTGGGTTGCTTAAAAAATACACAAGCCAATCAGAATACAACAAGCCATCAAAAGAAACCCTAAAGACCAAGAAAACATGGCTGGTAGTATTTGAAACCCTGAAATAAGACAATTACCTACTAAGGCTATTGTATCAAAATCACCCTTTAATGCTGAAGGAGAAATAAAGATCTTCCACGATAAACATTAATTAAAATAATCCATGACACCTAAGCCTGGACTACACAGCATTTCCCAAGAAATCCTAGACATGGTAAGAGGAAGAAAGATATATACAACCATGAGATCTTAGGGTAGAATAAATCACATAAGGAGGAAGATAAATAAATAGTAAATGGAAAGATTAAAACTATTAACAGTAAATTACCAAATCTCTAAGATGAAAGGAAAACTTACTACTTACTTGCCACTATTAAACATAAACAGTCTTAACTTTCCAGTTAAGATTCAGACTGGACAAATAAATTTAAAGTAAAATACAATCGTTTCTTGCCCGTGAGAAATGCATTTCATAGGCAAAACACAGATACAGAATGAAAGGCTGGAAGATGGAAGTCCAATAAATGGAATCTAAAAATAACTAAGAGTAGCCCCACTTGATCAGACAAAGCCAGAGTTAGCCAACAGGAATAAATAAGGTCACTACTTATCAGTAAATAAAACAATGCATCAAGAATATAAAACAATTATAGGTAATATGCTCTGATTGTTAATGTACCCAATTTTATAAAATAAGCACTACTGGATATTATTGGACAGATCCAGATAGAGCAATCAACACCTACTCTCATCAATGGATCACCTAGACACAGCTAAATAAAGAGGGCATGGAGATAACTAGCAGCTAAAGTGCTTGCTGCATAAGCATAATGACCTCAGTTTGGTTCCCTAGCACCACTGAAAGCCAGGCATGGCCATGTACATCTGTAACCCCAGGACAGACAGAAATGGGGTGATGGGGGGGTTACTGGGCAAGCAGTCTGAAAGAAAGAACAGCTCAGTGTTTAGTTAGAGACCCTGTATCAAAAACTAAGGTGGTCAATGACCAAAAACTGACACCAAATCTACCTCTGGCATGCATGGGTACATACACCATAAACACATGTGGAAACATGAATGCAACACACATGTAATGTGTTAGAAATAGAATTAAAAGCAACAGAGCTAAAACAGCATCACCAACCAAATGGACAAAACAGGCATCTACAGAACCTTCCAGCCACTTCAGATTTTTATCAGCAGCCCACGCAATTCTCTCTAAAACAGAACCATTTTATGCCATAAAGCAAGTCTTACCAAACACGAAAAATTTTTTTTTTAATTATCAAATTAGATTACAATGGGATCACATTAGAAATCAATAGCAAGAAAAAAGAAAGCACCGTACACTGGGTGATGCACTTTGACCAAGAGGTCATTGGAGATAGCAAGAATATAAAGGGTTGGTACGACAAAGTTGGTCCTTTAAAAATAAAAAGACAAGCCTCTAGTGAAAACAGTATAAAAGAAACAAATTAATAAAATCAGTGATGAAAGGAGTTAGAAATGAGAACTCAATGGGATCAATTAATAAAATCAGAGATTTTATTGTAACAGATACAACTGAAATACAGGCATCAATAGGGACTGTGTTGAAACATACTAAAGTAAATTGGAAAACCTAGAAGAGATGTATAAAATTTTAGATATATATGACCTACCAAAATCAACTGGATGAAAGCAGCACAGACAGACTTATATTCAGCACTGGGACTCAAACAGTAATGACGTTTATCTTAGAAGATAAAAAAGAAAAAAAAAAAAAACAGGTAAGACCAGGACTGGGTGGAAAGATGGCTGAATTCTATCAGACATTTAAAGAACCCCAAGGGCTCCTCAAATTCTTCTACAAAATAAAAAGTGAATGCTTGTAAGTTTCACTCTACAAAGCTTCTCCTCTGAAAACCAGTTACTTGCAAGGCTAATTCAACAGCACATTAAAGAGATTATATGTAAAACCATGATCAAATTGCTCTCATACAAGAGATGCAAGAGTAGTTCACCATATGCAAATCAATTAATGTAACAACAGATAAGTAAAACCAGGAACAAAAATCATATGCTCAAAATGCATAAAAAGGAAGGGCTCCCCATTGACAAAAGCAACGCCCCTCCTAACTAAAGCTCTGAGGGTTTTAAAAATACACAGATAATGGCTACATATGTCAAACCTGTAGCCAACATTATACTGAATGGATAAAAACTGAAAGTCTTAGTTCTAAAATCCAGACTGTGTACTTTCCTCACTCTTGTTCAATATAGCACTTGAATTCTTAGCTAGAACAATAAGACAAAATATACGGGAAGAATTTTCAAGTAGCCCTATTCTCAGAGGACCTGATTGATCCTTTACTCAAAAGCCTATCTAACGACTCTAACAAAGTACTTAGATCTGACAAATATTTTGATCATAGGATTTGAAGTTAGCACACAAAATACAGTACCTTTTCTCTATATCAGGCACTAGTCTACCAAGAAATAAGACAAACAACCTGATTCACAAACCCACCAACACAGTGAGTGTTCAGCCATAGATGGAATATCTGTATGAATCATTTCCCTCAAAGCTCAGGAAATAACACAGAAGAGAGGGTGCAAAGAGTGTCAGAGACAGAAAATGGGGATCCGTGCTGAGACATGACTGTTGTGCACATCAACCTCTCACTCCTGAAAGTAGAGGAAATGCTTTATGGTTTTTTTGCCAGTATCACATTATTTTTATCATGGCTCCATAATATATCTTGAGATCTGGAATGGTGAGCCATCAACCACTGTTCTTTTGGCCCAGGGGTCTTCTGTCGTTCCATGTTAATTTTAGGACATTTTTTTTTTCATTTCTATGAAGAACGAGATGAAATTTTTAATTGGGATTGTAGTGAATCTGTAAACAGCTTTTGGTAGAATGGTCATTTTCACAATATTAATTCTACCGACCCATAAGCATAATATATCTTTCCATGTTAGAGTGTCTTTATCTCTTTCTCCAGATCCTTAAGGTTTTCATTGTAGCTGTCATCTTGTTGGGTGGGTTTATTACAAAATGTTATTTTCTTTGGGGCTATTAGGAATGGAAGTATATCCATGATATTCTTCTTGACATTTGCTGATGTTGTATAGAAAAGCTATTGATTTGTGCAAGTTGATTCTGTTTCCTATCATGTTGCTGCATTTATCATTTCTAGTTTTCTGGTAGAATTTTTAGGATCTTTAACATATAACATCATGTCATCTGTAAATAGGAATCATTTGACTTCTTTCCTTATTAATATCCCTTTAATTTCCTTCTCTTGCCTTATAAACTTTAAACACACTTGGAAAGAAGTGGGGCTAGTGGACAGCCCTGTCTCATTCCTGGTATTAGTGGGGTTGTTGCAAGTTTTTCTCCACTTACAATGATGTTGACTGTTGGCTTCCCATATATAGCATTTATTATTTTGAATTATGCTCCTCCTAGTCCAGCTCTTTAGGGACTTTATCACGAAGTCATGTTGGATTTTTTTTCAAAGGTTTTTCTGCATCTATTAAGATGACAAGTGATTTTTATCAATAAGATAAATTGTGCCATTTATTGCATTTACTAATGTACATAACTCCAACTTGGTCAACATGGGTAATCTTTCTGATGTCTGTCTGTTGAGTTTACAATTATTTTATTGAGCACTTTTGAAATTATTATCCAACACCAAGTGGTCAACCCTAAAAACATAAAAGTAACAGGTTATATATATATGTCTCAGTTTTATCAGTTTTATGTATATGCAATTAAAGAAAAAGTAGTGACCTCAAAAAGAAAATTGTTTTAAAAAGGCAAAGTTGGAAGGGTGCAAGCTGGCAGATAGGTAGAGTTGGAGAAAATGAGAAGTAGATATATTTCATTATACACATGTATAAATTTTAAAATTAAAATGGAGCTAGAAGGATGCCCATGCAGTTAAGAGCACTGCTTGATCTTCCAGAGGACCCAGGTTCAGTTCCCAGTACCCACATAATAGCTAATAACCATGCATAACTCCAGTTCCAGTCCATGTGCTAAACACATGTGGTACATAGACATACATGCAAGCAAAACACCCATACAAATAACATAAAAATAATAACACCTCAAAAACTTTTAATCAAGCTGTGGTACCACGTGTCTTTAATCTCTGTATTCAAGAGGCAGAAGCAGAAAGAGCTGTGAGTTCAAAGCCAGCCCAGTATAAATGGCAAGTTCTGGGCCAGTCAGTCACATAGCAAGATAGTTTCAATAAGTGAAATTTAAAAACAAAAATAAAGGACCCACTGACATCACTTTAAAAATCATATATTTATATGGTGCACTCAAGCTTCTGTCTTGCAGAAAGCCAGAAAACAATGTCAGCTAAAATTAAAGCAGAAAGAAAAAAAACATACAAGTAAAGTCAAACAAGCTACACTTTCATTCACTGAAACTTACAAAGTTGATATACCCACGCAAGACTGAGAAAAATATCACTATTAACAGCAAAATAAAAAGGACCTAACACTACAGATCTTATGTAAGTACTTTTCTGATAATAACTTTGAAAAAAGTGCAATGTACCAAAACTGACACAAAGATATTTTTTAAATCTGACATTTCTTATCACCACTAAAAAAATTGAACCATACTTTAGAACTTTTCAACAATAACTTCAATCCTAGAATTTATTTCAAAGATTTTTAAAGAAATTATACTATTATTATACCAACTCTTTCAGAGAAAAAGAGTAATATCTTCCAACTAATATTATGTTAGCATTACCTTCACACCATAAAATAGGTCAATATTCTGTACAAACATACATACATATATAATTCATAAACTAAATATTAACAAATTAAATTAAGTAACATATTAAAGGATTAAAAAATCATGACCAGCAGGATTTATTCAATGGCAACCATCTCCTCCAACTCTCTTTTTTAAATTATGCATAAAATTTTCAACATCTAGTCATAATTTTGAAATTACATAAAAACTAGAAAACCTTAAGGTTTTCATGTGGCTAATACATTAACCACATGGATTTCCATATAAAATTTACATGAAGAATCAAATACTGAAGAACAATGAGAGGATTTGTATTGTTGAGCATGAAGATTTATGATAAAGATGTGAAGACTGATATAGTGTATGATTTCTTAGATTATTGTGGAAGTATAATCCAGAAACAGATGCATACATACACAGTCACTTGATTGATTAATACATATACTTTCCTAAAATTCAGTACTAAAAAGGGACTCTTTTTCAATGAAAACTATATAAAAGTATATAAAATGGTTCTCCTAAATGTAGTATTTAAATATATGTGTAATTATACAAGTGATATAGGAGTTTAAAAGATGAATACCTTCTCAGTCATACATGAAAATTAAGTGTTTACTGCTCTAAAGGTGGTTGAACCTGGAAGAATGGAACCAAATTATGAGCTGGACTATTGCATGGACTAAAGTCTCATGCAATTGCCAACTTTATTCAGAGCATCAGACAACTTATACTTTGAGGGTTAAGAAGAACCACATGAATAAAGTATATAATCACAAGGACAAGCCACAAGTGGCAAAAACAAGTTTTTCCATAGAGACATTAAAAACAAGTAACTCTAGCCAATCGTAATTCATAATCGAAAGTCAACTCACTCTATCTGCCACACCTGGGAGAGATGTGAAGCACATTCCGAGAACAATTCCGTTTTTACAGAAACCGAGCTCACAAGCCTCTGGTTTGTCTTGTTTTCTTGGAGTCTCTCACAAGCACCCAGAATTCCTCCCACATGATGACACCAATCTTAGACCACGTTTGACATTTGAGTATTGGTAAGATGGGTCAGTGGGTACTTGCTGCCAAGCCTAACTATGAGAAATCAATTCCAGGGCCCCGCATGGTGGAAGAAGAAAACTATCACAAGTTATCCTCAGCCACACCACACACACACACACACACACACACACACACACACACACAGGGCCTCAAATGCACATGCACACACACACAGAGACAAGCACATGCTTACATGGATGAATAAACATGATACATAAATGTAATAAAAATGAATAAGAATCACAGATATAATTTTTAAAAAAAATACATCATTTAGAAGAAATCATACAAGGATATCTTCATGATTTTGAAGCAATGGTTTCTGAAGCAGACCAGAAAAAAAGCACAAATCATAAAATAAAAAATATTGGTAAATCAAATGGTTTAAATTAAAATCTCCTACTGATCAAAATATACCATTAGAAAAAATGAAAAACATTGACTAAATAAAATATGTGGAAAGCATATATTCAACGATGGAACTGGATCTAAAAACAAATTAACAACCATTATAAATCAACTTTATAAAGACAACTCAGTTTTTTAATTGGGGAAAAAACACCACAGACTTTGGCACGGTGGCACACACTTGTAATGCAAGCATTCAGGAAAGCTGACACCAGTTGATACAATTCAGTGAGATTCTGTTTCAAAATAACTAAAAGAAGAAATAAAAATAATTTAAAAATAAAATAGAAAAAAAACAACTAATAAATAGATACAACTGGCCCATAATCATATTAAAGTGTTCAATAGCATTACTCAACAAGAAATTCAAATTAAGCCTGCAATTGTATGTTTCGATACACCTACCAGTATGATAAAAATAGACAAGGCTAAAACATCAAGAAAATGGAATAATCAAAATTTTCATATACTGCTGATGGTACAACTATTTTGAGAAAATGTCTGGCAGCACTTAGTAAAGCTACACATATGTCTGTATATGACACAGAAACCACTTCTGGGCATGCACTCAAGAGAAATGATTGCTTCTAGCTACCAAAAGAATTATGTAAGAATGATAATAGTGATTTCATAAGAGCAAATATTAGAACCGTCCAAACATCCTTCAACATTAGAACAGATGAGTAAATTGTGGTATAGTTCACACATTAGAACATAATTCAGTAAGAAAAAGAACAAAATATCACTACATAAAAGCCCACATAAGTGAGTTCACGCTGTAGGATTAGGTGTGGTAGATGGAAGTCCATCTTCCCACTGTTGGGAATGAGAGGTCCAGGGATATGCTAGAAATGTTCATATTTTGATTATTTTAAAACCATATAGAATCCTAGACTAAAAAATTGTAAAAAGGGGCTGGTGAGATGGCTCAGTGGGTAAGAGTACTGACTTCTCTTCTGAAGGTCCTGAGTTCAAATCCCAGCAACCACATGATGGCTCATAACCAATGTAATGAGATCTGATGCCCTCTTCTGGGATGTTTGAAGACAGCAACAAGTACTTACATATAGTAAATAAATAAATCTTTTTTAAAAATTAAAAAAAAATTGTAAAGATCAGTAGCTCTTCAATAACTTGCTTTTAAGTTAAAAAGTTAAAATAATACATATGCTTACGCAAGTCAACAAAAATCCGGGAATGCAAAGCCTGAGCAGTATATGAGTTCAAAGAATTTCACGACATGACCACTGTATCCAGAAAGACAGCAGATGTCACAAGATTCAGTCTGAGTTTTAAGAATCCAGTAAGAAAACAAGGAAAACTTTAGGAGCAAAACTACAAAAGTTTTAAGAACTTCACTGTACACGATAACTGATGTGTTCGTGTTAACACAGTATAAATAAGCACTTGCTAGGGTTTTTTCAGACCAGTAGCAGGAGCTGCCTATAAAAATTCATTTTTCAGGTCCTATCCCATACCTACATAATTTGAAACACTGAGATAAGATACAAAAACTTGTGTTTAACAACTCCTTTGGACAATTCTGACACACATGAGAAATGGGCTGGAGAGATGGATCAATGGTCAAAGCACTGGATGCTCATTGAAAGGACTCGGGTTTATGAACTCCCACATGCTGTCTGACAACACTCTAACTCAAGTCCCAGGGGACCTAGCACTCTTTTCTGACCTGCTTGGTCACAAAGTATGCATGTGATGCATAGACACACATGTAGACAAAACACCCATACACTTTTAATTAATTAAGTTGAGAAATAATATTGTACAGGTAACTAGATTTTAAACCTATAAACATACACAACAATTGCACTTTTATTCATTGCAAATATCTTATAAATCATTGAGATAAAAATCAAATGAGGAACCGGAGTTGTAATAAAGAGTTTGAAGGAGAAGCTGGCAAGCTGATTTTAGGCCTATTCAAGGAGACATCAAAATGAGTATCCTCAGTAGGCAGATGGAAATATAGGTCTAAAAAGGAGGTTAGATCTGAATTATAGATCCACAAATAGAACAGATGAAATTGTTAGAGCCAAAAGAATTTACAAACTGCTTTATACTACTAGCTCTTAGAAAAACAAAAATTATGAAAAAGTTTGATATTGATGTCAAAATGTATAATATAGACAGAAGTTCTCAAAATTTCAATCTCAAGATTCTCCATCCCAGTGTCCCTAAAAGCTAAGAAATTAACATACACACCTACTAACCAAAAAACAACAGAGACCTAGTATATGTATTTTTGTAAAGAATATATTTGCAAACACAGATGGCACATTTGTGCAAACCTCATGTCTAGCTAAGTATAAAATGCTGAGAGCCCATCTCGTTTCATTCGATTTACTGGAATAGGCTGCTTTGTATGCAATATATTTTTTAAAACTCTGGCCTTGCACAGATAACTAGGAAAACATCTCAATGAACTTTCTGGATAATTTTGAATATTTTTCTTTGCTATTATACCAAATTTCTGTAAAACATTTTCCAAAAATAGTTTTCAATGTGATATGTCAAGTCATATGAATTAACTTATCAAACTCTATACACTCAGAACAAAATAAAAATGAACAAAGCAACCAACATCTAGCAAGACAGCAATGAAAATGGCTGTGGCTGTTATTTTCACAGATAGGAATCTCATGAAAATCTCTAAGGTGCTTTGGCTATGATTTGGGAACTACTAATTTATATTTGCAACATGGGCAATGGTTCAAGCCTCAAAACTAGACAAGCATGTGCCCTGCATGGTATGCATTCTGTCTAATTACTTTCTGCCTATTTTTTAATCTGCACCTTAACCATCCCCCCAGAGGCTCGTTCCTATCCCTGTGAACCAAGCGCAGGCCCTATTAGCCACCGTTGCCTCCCAGTGTTCATGAAACCCACTATGTAGATTTTCAGCTTCAAATCTTTGCTCTCTCAACTTCATTCTATCTTTTTTTTTTTTTTTTTTTTTTTTTTCGAGACAGGGTTTCTCTGTATAGCCCTAGCTGACCTGGAACTCACTCTGTAGACCAGGCTGGCCTCGAACTCAGAAATCCGCCTGCCTCTGCCTCCCGAGTGCTGGGATTAAAGGCATGCGCCACCACGCCCGGCCCTCAACTTCATTCTAAAACAATTTCCCTGTAGACAGTCAAATGACTCACGCTACCTCATTTCATCCAAGTATCTCCTCAAATATCCCTTGACCATGAGGTCTTATTTATTTTTTTTTACTTTATCTACTTTTGTGTCCGCATGGAGGTGCCCATGCCACAGTGTACGTGTATAGGACAGTGGACAACTTTCCGGAGCTGATTCTCTTCTTCCACCACCCAGGTCTCAGGGAATGAACTCAGATTGTCAGACATGACAGCAAGCACTTCTACCCACCAAGCCATCTCACCAGCCCAAGGAAGGACTTACTTAAATAACTTCTTTTAAATGACAAGCACCCTAACTTCAACCCTTGACACTTCTTATTCTCTGTATTCTGTATCATCTTTCTCTACAGTATTTGTTTCCATCCAGCATATTACATAATTCCTTTTTTTTATAACTATCTTTTTCCATCTAAAACCTCCCATAAGGGTAAGGTCTTTTTTCCCCTATTCCCTACTATATACTATTACTGCTAAGAACAGTGCCTAGTGTTGTATCTGGAGTGTTTTAGATGAGTTATATCAATAACTGACTTTTTTACTGTACACTCTATGCCAGGCACACCATATCTTAGTAATGAGTATTTGCTGAACCACATGCACACTGAGTACACATCTACCCCAGTAAGCAAAAATGTAGACATAGAAGTTGACAACTGAACTTCAGAACATAAGATTTAAGGGACAAAGAAATTATGACATCTTCAACCTAGAAATTCTGTTAGTAATCTTATAACTAAATGATCTAGAGTTGTCGCCAATCTACATAAGCATCCATTCTTTGAGCAACTTCTTTTCTAGGAACAACAGCTTAAGATGAATATGTTCCCAGATGTACCAATCACAGAACGTTCACCCATAACTTCCAGATGTTATTTTTGTTTCCTTCATCACCATAGTAATTCTAGAAATCAGATGGGTATACACTGTCCCTCCAAAGCCATGTCACTAATGTGCTCTAGTCACTGCTCTCCTTTGATCTGGTCTCTAAGGTTAACTGACATTTCAATAACATTAGGATTCTGTAATCTACTGAGCTTCACCCAAGATACTAGCATTCTCATTAACATGTCTGATATGTATATTTGTGGTATGCTTGAAAAGAAACCCAAGAGAATGAAGTGCTGCAGGAAAATCACTAAGTGCCTCTGTCAAGCTACACAATCCATTAAGAAACAAACAAACAAAAACAAAAACAAAGAAGCAAACAAGAAAAACATATCCCAAATACCATCCTACCAACAGACATGTGTTCATGGGTCAACATGAGGCTTTCCCTTGATCCTCTACAAAATGTTGAAAGGTGTAACGTTTCTCTGCGTCACACGCATACCAGCGCCATGTCTGCGTGGGCTACTTTTCTCATTGCTGTGACCAAACATGTTTAAAAAAAAAAAAAAAAAAAACTTAAAAGGAGGGGGTGTAGAAATACAGTTCATAGTGGCCAAGAAAAAATGGGAGTAGGAATAAGTTGGTAAATGATGCCAACTAAGAAATATGGAAATGGAAATGCCATTCCTCAACGTGCTGTCTCCTTTCCCCCGTTTTATCATTCAAGGATCCTGCCCATGGAACAGTGCTGTTCACACTCAGAGACCTTGCTTCTCAGGTGAACTTCTCAGGAAGCTGCCTCACAGATACCCAAGGGTTTGCTTCATAAATGTCCTCAAGTATTGTTTAATTCAGTCAAGCTCACAGAAGAGATTAACCACCACAGAGGTTTTGGAAACTTCTGACATGATCACATAGTATTAGTTATGGATCACACAGTGTCTTAGACTAAGCCCTTGTTAATGAAAGCTTATGGGCAGATTGTACAAATGGGTATATGGAAAAGAGAAACTAGCCTACACTTTTGAAGAGACATTTAGTAAACATCTCCCCCCAATGACCAGTAACATAACAAATGGATTTCCCAAGAAGTCACAGGACTTGAAGAATAAGAATTTCTTCCCAAAAATACAGAAGAGCAATATATATGCAAAAGAATTTACAAAGGGGGATTGAAGAACTAGTTGGGAGACGCCATTCATCCAAGTATCTGATAGTCACTTCTACCTACACAGGCATCAAGCATCTCAAAGAAAATATTCTTTCCAGCATCGATTCCTCAAATCAACTACACCTTCAGAAATCATTTCAAAACTCTTGATCCTTGGTATTATGCAACAGAACAACTGTAGGTCCCTTCTCTTCTTTGAGCTGCCCTCCAATGCTCTCCTCTACTCTGTATATACAGGTACATACACAAACTCTCATATGCTACTGAACATTTTTTAAACACTGTTTTGTCTTCCTAAACCAACTGTTCTTTTGACTCTTAGTCCCCTACATTATTAACTTGAAACTACACTCACACAAAAGGCCTCCAATTGATTTCTCCTCCAGATTTTTAACCTCTTCTGTTCAGAAGCACCTTTTCCTCAAACACTTCTTGGGGCACATCACAAATGCCTTTTGACAGTCTGCAGTAATATATACGACTTTTGTAACTACTAGACTACTAGACTAGCATTTCGTATATTCCAGCACACCAGGGAGAATATCCAACTATTCCTTACATTGGCGTCACACTGCCCTGCCTTCCCACCACTATACTTCCACGTTTCCAAATAACTTCCCATCCTTGAATCACTGAGAGCAATCACATGCATTGAGCAACTCTCCTAACCTAAAACATAAAGGGAAAAATAAAGCCCATCATGGTATTTAAAGCAATTTGCCTCAGATTACCAATATCAAACAAAAACACAAGAAAAATAAAATTAAAACTATATGGGAAACGAGGTCCTACAAACCCCAACCCTAAACTGGTTCCCATCTCCACTTACTCACATCCTACCTTCCTTTAAATCCCTTCCTTTCTTGTTTACTGTAGGTTTTTTGTAAATCTTGGCAAAATAAAGAAGTGAAAAAATATACAGTACCTGTTGATGTCTCACTGAGAACTTACATTTTCATAGTATAAAAAAAGAAAAATTTCAACTAATACAAACTTCTTACCATAAATGCTTCCCATACTTTACCTCACTTAGCTGCAAGAAAAACAACACTGCTTAAAAACTGATGAAACAGGATCAAGAAATATTGCCTCTGGTTAGGAGAAAACAAGTTAGGCTGAATCTGAATACAGCTTTGAATTAAAAGAGAGCATTGCCCATCGATTTCACTTAAAGTTGCTAATCCCCCTTTGTGCAGATAGAATACTAGTTCCAGTTTCCCCCTCTAAAACCACCGGAGTTACTACCTAAGTCCAGAAGGGAGATTGAACAGTGCACCCAAATGGTTAACACAGAAGACTCCCTGCTTGCTTCCAAACCTTCTAGCAGATTTCCAAGTCACCACCCTCCATCTCCCCACCAGGGTCCAGCAAGAAACATGGCGGCCCGCACCTAGCAGCGCCTCCTACAGGCTCTTCAGTACCCGAGTCACATCGTAAACATCGTTGACATGAAGAATGGTCAAGTTATAGGAGTCCATGTCTCCTGACTGGTTCCCCTGGGTTTTGAGAGAGTTTTTCACCCAGCTTTGCAGGCTGATGGGGTGCCAGAGTAGGTGGCTCTTCCTCAGGCGCCTCCATTTCTCAGGCACGGTCTAGGACGCCTCTCTCAGAACCTCTGCAGCCCTGTTCGCATGCGCAGGATGGCAGCTCCAGCATGCACAGATGACAGAGAGAGCATGCGCGGGATGGCAGCCGGAGCATGCGCAGCACTTGCAGGGCCTGTTCCATGGGTTGAGGCCTCTGCTTCTCCTCTGTTCCCTGGCCTCTCGAGCCCTGTGCTTGCCTGACTGTGCCTAAGGTAACTGTCTTGTTGCCTGACAGCCTGTTGAGACCCCAACGGAAACCCTGATGCTCCTTGCTTCTTCTTTGGCAGAATGAGGTCACAGTTGTAGGAACATAGTCAACACTTGTTTCTTTCATATCTTGCTTAAATATTTTCCACTGCAGTAACCCGCCTTTTTTTTCCCAGAAAAATAGGACGCCTGTTAAGGACCTCAAGTACATATGTTTTAACATCGAAATTATTGATTCCTTTCTGTCTGAGGCATCCTGAGTATACATTAATCTAGTAACTTGTGCCTGGTGCTGATTCCAAAAAGAGAAAAACAGAACCAGTTCTAATCGTGGGGAACTCAACATCATTTCACCTTGCCTCAGCCCTTTTACTTCCAGACTAAACTGAAATCTTTGGGGCTCCTTTCTCAAAATCCAAATGTTATTTCCTTCTTTCCATTTTGTTTAAGAGCCAGGAAATTCACAACTTGTTTTCTGATTTACCACGTGATTCTTCATTCATAGCTTTCCTATATCTAACATTCTGACCCTGAAGTGTAGTTCTGTGGACTCTGACGGTTTGTTTGTTTGTTTGTTTGTTTGTTTGTTTGTTTGTTTTAGAACAGAGCAAGTGAAAAACTAATGCTTCTATTGAGTTACATTTTACACAGTTATTGTGGCCTGATGGAATTTATCCAGGCAATCAATAAGGTACCCCGGAGTGCTGCAACCCCTTGGAATATTGCCAGCCAGACATTTGCTCAATTGAACTTGGATTAGATGGATACATCAAGAATACAAAGTGCCAACTTTGAAAAAAATAAGAAAAATAAAACTTGAACAAATAAATGAAATTAAAAGGTTGGATAGTAGCTAAAACTCCCTCCTGTAAAGCTAGAGGCCAACAATATTTATATAGAGCAGGCCAGTCTGTTTTGTAAAGATTGTATAAACAAAATTCCAAAGTCAAGCAACAAAAAATATAAACCTATAAACTTACTGTAAACATGGGTATAAAAAGAATTCTAAACTAAATCTAATACATTTCAAAAAGGTAAGTATTGCCTTTACCTATTTTACCTCAACAATCAAAAGAATTTGCAGCAACAAAAATCTATCAGTTCTTCAGCATAAAATATCTTAAAATAGAAAATCAAGTTCTTAGTGGCAAATTGTG
The DNA here is from genome assembly GCF_900095145.1 of Mus pahari. Taxonomy (NCBI): domain Eukaryota; kingdom Metazoa; phylum Chordata; class Mammalia; order Rodentia; family Muridae; genus Mus; species Mus pahari. The sequence goes on along the minus strand of NC_034600.1, from coordinate 35,714,539 downwards.
CAAGAAATATTTGATAATGTTAAGCAGTTACTATTTTAAAACTTGTGGCTGTATAAGGAATAACATGGTCTTTCTTATTTCATTAAGGCAACAGCAAAATTCTGCAAAACTAACTTTAAATATGTTCCCATAAAACCATCAATAAATTAATATGCCTGGCCCTATCACCACCTCTGTTTTAACAGATTATTGAGTATTAAAACATCATTTAAGTCAATAGAGAAAAGTTATGCCATATATATATATATAATAATTAATATCTAGAATTCATAAACATATAGATACTCACAAACTAATCAGGAAAAAATAAATTGGTCAAAAAATGGGCTAATGGACTTTCAAAGGAAAGAGTTCAAATAGCTAATAAGTGTTCAATGTCTTTACCCATAAAAGAAATACAAATTAAAACTATTCTGCAATTCCATATCATTACACTCAGAATGACTATCACCAAGAAACAAATGACAGCAAATGTTGATGAGGAGGTGGGGAAAGAAGCTCTAACACACTATTAATGGGAAAGTTGCGTGGTGTGGCTACTATAAAATCAGATTTTAAAAATATAATTAACACTCACATTATGTATATATGGTTTTCCACATGTAGAAAATACCAAGGTATTCAATACAAATAAATATACTATGTCCTTTTCTATCTTCACAATAATCCTGTAAATCTAAAAATTTTTAATTAGAAGTTTGTTTTGAAAAGTAAATACAGAAGTACCTCTATTATTGAGAATAGTTTTCACTATCCAGGTTAGTGAAAACTATTCTTAACAATAGAAGAACTTCTGGAGGAATCACCATCCCTGACCTCAAGCTGTCACAGAACAATTGTGATAAAAATCATGACCCAGTAGTGAACCCACACACCTATGATCACTTGATCTTTGACAAAGGAGCTAAAACCATCCAGTGGAAAAAAGACAGCATTTTCAACAAATGGTGCTGGTTCAACTCGCAGTCAGCATGTAGAAGAATGCAAATCAGTCCATTCTTATCTCCTTGTACAAAGCTCAAGTCCAAGTGGATCAAGGACCTCCCCATAAAACCAGATACACTGAATCTAATAGGAGAGAAAGTGGGGAAGAGCCTTGAACATACGGGCACAAGGGAAATTTTCCTGAACAGAACACCAATGACTTGTGCTGTAAAATCAAGAATTGACAAATGGGACCTCATAAAATTGCAAAGCTTCTGTAAGGCAAAGGACACTGTCAATAAGACAAAATGTTAAGAAGTTATACTCTAGATAACCAAATAACCCTATTAAAAAATGGAGTACAGAACTAAACAAAGAATTTGCAACTGAAGAAATTCAAATGGCCGAGAAGCACTTAAAGAAATGTTCAACATCCTTAGTCATCAGGGAAATACAAATCAAAACCACCCTGAGATTCCACCTCACACCAGTCAGAATGACTAAGATCGAAAACTCAGGTGACAACAGATGCTGGTGAGGATATGGAGAAAGAGGAACATTCCTTCATTGTTGGTGGGATTGTAAGCTGATACAACCACTCTGGAAATCAGTTTGGTAGTTCCTCAGAAAATTGGACATAGTACTACCTGAGGACCCAGCTCTACCATTCCTGGGCATATATCCAAAAGATGCTCCAACATAGTACAAGGATACATGCTCCACTATGTTCATAGCAGCCTTATTTATAATAGCCAGAAGTTGGAAAGAACCCAGATGTCCTTCAACAGACAAATGGATACAGAATGTGTGGTATATTTATACAATGGAGAACTAGTCAACTATTAAAAACAATGTCTTCATGAAATTCACAAGCAATTGGATGGAACTAGTAAATATAATCCTGAGTGAGGTAACCCAGTCAAAAAAGAACACACATGGTATGTACTCGCTGATAAGTAGATATTAGCCCAAAAACTTGGAATACCAATGATACAATTAACAGACCATATGAAGCTCAAGAAGAAGGAAGACCAAGGTGTGGAGGCTCCAATCCTTAGAAGGGGAAACAAAATACTCACAGGAGGTAGAGGATGGGAGGAACTTTGAAGGAAGAAGGGGGGGGAGAAAGAGGGGATAGTATCAGGTATGGGAGAAGACAGAGATGATATACAGAGGATCAGGAAATTGAACAGAGGTGTGTAACAATGGGGGATGGAGAACTGGGGATATCCACCAGCAAGTCCCAGATGCAAGGAAAGCAAGAGGCTCCCAGGACCCAACAGGGATGAGATTAGCTGAAATGTGCAACAAAGGGAAAACCTGTAGAGACCATATTCAGAGGTTAGGCAAGGCCCCCAGTTGAGGGATGGGGCCACCTGCTCATCTCCAAAATTTTAACCCAGAATTACTCCTATCTAAAGGAAATACAGGGACAAAGTGTGGAGCAGAGACTGAAGGAAAGGTCATCCAGAGACTGCCCCACCTGGGGATCCATCCCATATATACACATCAAACCCAGACACTATTGCTGATGCCAATAAGTACTTGCTGACAGGAGCCTGTTATAGCTGTCTCCTGAGAGGCTCTGCCAGGACCCAACAAATATAAATGCAGATACTCCCAGCCAGCCATTGGACTGAGCACAGGAACCCCAAGGGAGGACTAAGGGAGCTGAAGGGGTTTGCAACCCCATAGGAAGAACAATAATATCAACCATCCATACTCCCTAGAACTCCCAGGGATTAAGCCACCAACCAAAGAGTGCACATGGAGGGACCCATGGCACAGGCTGCATATGTAGCAGAGGATGGCCTTATCTGATATTAGTGGGAGGAGAGGTCCTTTGTCCTGTGAAGGCTTGCTATCCTAGTGTAGGGGAATGCCAGGATAGTGAGATGGGAGTGGGTGGGTGGGGGAGCATCCTCATAGAAGCAGAAGGAGGAGGAATGAGATAGGGGGTTTGCAGAGGGGAAACCAGAAAAGGGGATTACATTGGAAATGTAAATAAATAAAATATCCAATAAAAAAGAAAAGTAAATACATATATGTGTTTGAATTCATAAACTAGTTCAGCAAAACCACGGTACACAGGACTATGTTCAGAAATCTATCATAGTTCTTTACTACCAACTGTCAATCTGAAAATCATAGTAAGAAAATTCAAGTCAAAATAGGACTCAAAAGAACAAAACTATATACAAATAACTTTAAAAGGACTGGATGCTTTGTACGTCAACAATCACAACAAAGTGTTGCTGCTAGAAAAAAAATGAGGTTGTAAGTAAATGGAGAGCTATTCTGTGTGTGTAGCATGAAGGTTTAATATTTTTAAGGCTATCTAAATTGATCTACAAGTTAAAATTCAATACAATTTGATCAATTGATGCTAGCCTTTATGCCGAAAGTGGAAAACTTATTCTAAAATTTTCAAGAAATAAGAAAGAACTAGGAATTTCAAACTAAGCAAGGTCTTTTATTTTTATTTCATTTTCTCTAATTCTATTAGCATATTAGAATATTTTCTCTAATTATTTGTTAAGTTTTTGGTCTCTGGTAACCAACATCTGAACTCACTTGAGATCCCATCTTTTCCTGTGAAATGGTTCATTCTTGTTTCTTTGCTTGTCTAATTATGTGAGGCTGAAAACTAGAGATCATACTAATGTTGCAGTGACTTATAATTATACTGTGTGGATCTGAAAATTGCCCTTTTGCCTTACTGGCTACTCTGCTCGGGTTCAAATTGCAGAGTTTGTCTTCTCTCTGCTAGGTAACTTCTGATGTATGGTTTGCATTGATCCCCCAAATCATTAGCTTTGGTATTGGTGTATACCTGTACCTGTGTAATGTAGAGATCATCCAAAGATTTAGACAGTCACGATATCAATGTGTGAGAGCTCATCCTAGATTTGACTTCTCTCTAAGCACACATCAGCAATTTCCAGATACTCCATCATCCTCAGAGAGTGTCTTTCTTAAAAACATAGTAGAAATTCAGAAATGTAAGCACTCTTCATATTTAGATGTGGGAACTTATTCATTGTTGTTATTCCATGAAGAATTTTCTCTTTAATTTTCCCACCACCTTTTTTTTAGCCATGAAGTAATGGGGCACCTTGAGTTGATAAGGCTGTGGTTTATAGTTAGGGTTTTCTAATTACATGCACCTACATCTGGAGAAACCCATCAAGCCAACCCCTTTCTCAAATTAAGCCACTACTTTACAATCTTTACTCCTTCCTGGGGTAATTTTTTCAAGAAAAACAAATCTTGCCTCCATTTTCTATTTCAAGTGCTTTCTGATGTTTTCAATTTACTGCATTTTAAAATGCCCAGTTATAATTATCATTTATGACATGAGTCAAAAATGTGTCTCACTCCATTTACTAGAAATTTGACATTTTATTTAAAAAAAAATCCCATAGTTGGAAGTTCTTTTAAAGTCCATTACTGATCATGTTTTAAAAACATACACTGCTTTCTTGATTCAATAGTAAATAACATATTTAAATTCGCTTATTGAGGTCCATGACATGGGAGAAAACGGCCAACAGAAGCACCTGAATGGGCTCAGAAAATTTAAATCATATAGAGAACATAAAAATTGAAATAAAACCAATGTAGAGTATGATATACACTTTAGCATTTCTGAAGAATATCATTGATTACTGTTGTCGCCACTGGCTTGCATTTATTGTGGCATATCTACATCCACCTGCCCCTATTTCTCAGCTTTTCAAAGCAGTGGATTATTATCAATTTATACTATGTAACTTCTTTGAAGATATGTTAAGAACCAGATCACCATATCACTTACATTTGGCTTTGCTGGGGCTGATTTCAGTGCTTGTCTCTATTATTTTTGCATTATAAATTGTCACCCTACTCACATCTGGGTCTTAAAGTCTACACATTAGTTACACGATGTTTACATGAATACTGTCTCGTTCACGATGAGGTATATAAGCAGAGTGATGAGAATGAATCATGCTTGACTTTTCTGTAGTTTTCATACTTTTACAGTATTCATATCCCGTTTTCTCCTTTGTTTATCAAAAATTTATTAACAAGAATGTATGCTACTATATTTAAATATCTTTTACTTCGTATATAAAAGCCACCTTAAATGAGAATAAATTTGAAATTTTGACTCAATAACCTCTCTTGTCCTAAAATCTAAAGTCATATTTTTGTTATTTGGTAATTGGCCTATTTTCCCCATATTTGGACTTGTAGGTTTCTCTCTTTTTTTCAATCCTAATACTTGAACAATTTTTGCCAGCATGTGAGTGGGTACAGAATTCTGTACCTGACCTTTTCGATACCTGTGCATAGATGACAGCATTGAGAGACCTGTACTAAACAAAATAATAATACTTCAGTGGTATAATAACTAGAGGGAAGCATTTGTTTAAACTTGTGGGTAGGGATTCTCCGACACTCTTTTGACCTCTGTCTCTAAATGAGGGAGTCCCTGCCTTTGATATACAAAAACTTTTTAAGGCCAATTAGTGGCAAGAATAGTGGTTGGGTTTTATGAGAATTTTGGTTCCTGAAGGGAAAAAAAAAAAAAAGGATGTTCCCCATTCCTTAACATGTGTGCATTCTCCATATCACAATCAGAAAAGTGACAGTGACCCCTGACCAGGCAGAGGGATGGGACATTTGATCAGCTGGAAATGATCAAGAATACTGACTCAACTAGCCCATCCCTGTTTCTCTCTAACTGCAGTCATGTGACATTTTAATCTTTCCCAGTGTCTTTCAAACAAGAACGTTAAATGTATTGAAAAACATGGAAGTGCAGACTAGAAGGTAATAATGACAAGTTTCTCTTACTATATATTATCAAATACATAAAAATTTATTTAAAGAAAATTAATTTGGCAGTGAGGGATACCATACATCAGAAAAAAGAAAACAGCAACAGTGAAGCCAGCTATTAAACTATGTAATAACCCAAGTGGACTAGGTACCTCCCCCTCCTCTCCAGGTTCCTAAGAACCACTAAGAAATTTGAGGGGGTTTTGTTGTGTTTGTTTTTGATTTGTTGTTTGGTTTTTGTTTTTGTTTTATTTTGTTTTGTATTTTAAGTCAGAGCATTACTTTGCAAACAGGACTGACTAGAAGAAAACTCTGAACTGTCCAAGGTAACAGGAATTTCATTCTTTCACAGAAACAACGAAAGCTCACTGGCTCCTGCAGTAGTACTACGTGCAGTTTTCTGAGGAACCGCCAAACTGATTTCCAGAGTAGTTGTACCAGCTTGCAATCCCATCCATCAGCAATGGAGAAGTGTACCTCTTTCTCCACATCCTTGCCACCACTCCTGGGCATATAACCAGAAGATGCTTCAACAGGTAATAAGGACACATGCTCCATTATGTTCATAGTAGCCTTATTTATAATAGCCAGAAGTTGGAAAGAACGCAGATGTCCCTCAACAAAGGAATGGATACAGAAAATGTAGCACATTTACACAATGGAGAACTACACAGCTATTAAAAACAATGAATTTATGAAATTCTTAGGCAAATGTATGGATCTGGAGGATATCATGCTGAGTGAGGTAACCCAATCACAAAAGAACACACATGATATGTACTCACTGATAAGTGGATATTAGCCCAGAAGCTAGGAATACCAAGTTACAATTTGCAAAACACATGAAACTCAGAAAGAAGGAAGACCAAAGTGTGGATACTTCAATCCTTCTTAGAAGGGGGAATAAAATACACATGGAAGGAGTTACAGAGACAAAGTGTGGAGCAGAGACTGAAGGAATGACTATCCTGAGACTTCGCCACCTGGGGATCCATCCCATAGACAACCAACAAACTCAAACATTATTGTGGATGCCAACAAGAGCATATGGACAGAAGCCTAATAAAACTGTCTCCTGAGAGACTCTGCCAGTGCCTGACAAATACAGAAGTGGATGCTCTCAGCCATCCATTGGACAGAGCACAGGGTCCCCAATGAAGGAGCCAGAGAAAGTACCCAGGGATCTGAAGGGGTCTAAAGCCCCATAGGAGGAACATCAATATGAACTAACCATTATTCCCAGAGCTCCTTGGAACTATACCACCAACCAAAGAAAACACATGGTGGGACTCATGGCTCTAGCTGCATATGTAGCAGAGGATGGCCTAGTAGGACATCAATGGGAGGAGAAGCCCTTGGTCCTGTGAAGGCTCTATGCCCCAGTATAGGGGACTGCCTGGGCCAGGAAGCAGGAGTGGGTGGGTTGGAGAGCAGGGGGACAGGGGAAATGAGGAAAGGGGAGATATCATTTAAAATGTAAATAAAGAAAATATCTAAGGGGGAAAAAAAGAATAACCATGCTACACTCAACAGACCCAAGGGAAAAAAATCCCACTGGTAATTCTCCCTGAGATTTGTGTATAGCTCTGATTCTACAGAGCCTTTCCTATTGGCAATGAGGTACCCTAGATATGTATCCCTTGGTCGGCTTCGGCAGGGTGCATCGTCTGTGGGTTCTACTGAAGCCTCCAGTCCATTTGATTGAATGTTTCCCAGCCAAATGCAACTCTGACTTAAACCTTGTCTGGGTCACACCACACCAGCCCTTGGCCAGAAGCCACTTCTTTGCTGATTCTTTTTTTTTTTTTTTTTTAACCTCTTGGCCTCACTAACCTTGTCTGGAACAGCCACTTCTCTGGCAAAAATGGGTTCCTTTAAGGACATTTGTGGGCCTGCCAAGTTGAAACACACTGGAACAATCCTGTGGGGGAAGGCTATTTACAGATCCTGAGCCTGAGTTGTCCTTTGACCTATGTGTGTGCACTATTCTGGCTATTTACTACCCAGTTTTTCCCTCCTGACCTCCCTTTCTCCAATCTCTCTCTCTCTCTCTCTCTCTCTCTCTCTCTCTCTCTCTCTCTCTCTCTCTCTCTCTCTCTCTCCCACTCTCTCATTCTCTGCCTCCTCTTCCCCTTTCTCATAGCCCACACAATATTAGTTACATGTAAAAATAAGTTCTTCCTATCCTAGCCTCAATCTTCTCTTCTTATAAATTTACTACTAAGTCTTGTACATCTTCCAGTAGGCAACTCTACACACGGACCTTCCTGAGAACCCTACAATGCTTCGGTGTCTATGTATAAATGGGATTTTTATGGAACTGTTAGGTTGCCTACCATTCTGCAGATTGTCCTTTTCACTTTCTCAATACTGAGTTCAAAGAGGCATCAGTATTAATGCCCATCTACCTCTATATTGTAATTCTGCATGTTATTCTAGAATAATAGATGTAGTTATCGTAACCGTTTCCCCAGTTCAGATATTTAGATTATTTCTAGTGCTTAATAATATATTCAAACTACTTCAGTGAAAGTGTTAGGATGCTTGTCTTCTTTTTCTTCATCTGAGAATATAAATAACACTTCAGAAAGATATAAGAAGTTGCTGGGTTATAAAGTAGGTGGATTTGCATCGTTTATTTATTTTTACTTTAAAATGCTGAGGATAGAACCTACGGCCTTGCACGTATAAAGCCAACACCGCTTCTTATCAGAGCAGGTTCACCCCCAGTCTGAATTTACATATTAAAGATGCTTCAGAATTTTTTTTCCAGATGATAAGCAGGCTGATGATTTTTAAAAGTGCTTGGGTGTCCATCCCTGGTCAGGTTGAGATGACTACACTCTTCAGTGTGTTCTCACATGACTTCCTCAGTTTGAGTTTGTATTCTTACCTCTCAGTCCTCTGATTTCTCTTTCTAGGCTTCAGATGGTTTTGTGTTCTTAACAGAGAATCAGTATGGATGAATATGTGCTAATATTCACAGAAACAGACAGATTCACGCACGTGCACACACGCGCGCGCGCGCACACACACACACACACACACTCCTCAGCACTTGTGGTATCAAGATTTTGTTCCAATTTAGAGTAGACTTCTAAATTGCTTGCAGTAGGACAGGCGAAAACTATAGAAGATGATTCACAGTTGGGCCTGGTGGCTCAGGCTTTGTGATCCCAGCCATATTGGAAGCTGAGTTAGGAGAATTACAAGTTCAAGAAAGCCTTTGTAAAGTACAAAAGAATTCACAGACAATTCAAGCATCTCAGTGAGTCCATGTCTTAAACTTAAAAGTGAAAAGGGATTAAGGATATAGTGGGTGTCACAACACTGCCAAGCATATATGGTATCCTTGTGGATTCAGTTCCTAGTACCACAAAAGAAGAAAGAAAAACAAAAGGAAAGACAGAAATGAGAAAAGAAATGAAAGCGATTAATTCTAATTTCCTAATCTAAGAGTTTTCTTTTTTTGATAGAATATAACAACTTAAAATATTAGGCTGACTTACTAATAAATGAATATTAGCCCAAAAGCTCAGAATACCCAAGTTTGAATTTGCAAAACACATGAAACTCAACAAGAAGGAAGACCAAAGTGTGGATACTTTGATCCTCCTTAGAATGGGGAACAAAATACCCACAGAAGGAGTTACAGAGACAACGTTTGGAGCAGACACAGAAGGAAGGACCATCCAGAGACTGACCCACCCAGGGATCCTTCCCATAAACAGCCACCAAACCCAGACACTATGCAGATGCCAACAAGAGCATGCTGACAGGAGCCTGATATAGCTAGATGTCTCCTGTGAGGCTCTGCCAGTGCCTGGCAAATACAGAAGTGGATACTCACAGTCATCCATTGGACTGAGCACAAGGTCCCCAATGAAGGAGCCAGAGAAAGCACCCAGGGAGCTGAAGGAGTCTAAAGTCCCATAGGAGGAACATCAATATGAACTAACCATTACTCCCAGAGTTCCTTGAAACTATACCACCAACCAAAGAAAACACATGGTGGAACTTGTGGCTCTAGCTGCATATGTAGCAGAGGATGGCCTAGTTGGTCATCAATGGGAGGAGAAGCCCTTGGTCCTGTGAAGGTTCTATGATCCAGTGTAGGGGAATGCCAGGGCCAGGAAGTGGGTGTGGGTGGGTTGGTGAGCAGGGGGAGGGGGAGAGGATGGGGATTTTCAGAGGGGAAACTAGGAAAGGGGGTAACATTTGAAATGTAAATAAAGAAAATATCAAAGAGAAAAGGAAAATAGTTAAACAGCAACTAACTAACTAAATAAATAAATAAATAGTTATAAAACAATACCAGCAGCTGGCATTGAACTGAGGTTGGAACCCTTGAGCTTTAGTTACTGAAATTTTGGTGCAACAGGTGGTGCCAAGAAAGGTTCAGAGCCACACACTAAGGTGCTGGCTCAGAAACTGACTTGCGCATTTTCTTTGAAGATGGTTCTACATAATGATGCCACAGCTTTTCTTCCTAACCTGTTCCAGCAAATGTAGTCAGTGAATTCATCTTTATGAATATTTAAAAGACTAGGAGACAGACAAGTTAAAAAAACAAAAAACAAAAACCGAACCTGTTTCTCCTCCTCCTCCCAAAATGGAGGTGTCCTATCTTAAACTCTGAGAGCAAAAAGGATACGTCTAGGATGAGAGAGTCCTCTTAACTCCATGGTGAGGAGAGTTTTGACTTTCTGCTTTCTGGAGAGCAAGGAGGCCATTCTAAGAGACGTGTAGGTCTAAGACAAGGACACAGTCCAACCCTTTCTACTGGATTACTCTGTCCTCTCCCCACTTCTGTGGAAGTTGGAAGAAGGTATCTGATGCCTCTGTTCTGGATGTCTGGCAGAAGCAGAGAATGTCTACTTCTAGTCTAACAGCATATGTAGTCTCAGGATCTCTTACTTTTCCAGTTGCCAGTGGAGAGTCCACCACCAGCTTCTCAAATTTGTTATATGTGACATAGTAATTGAGGCCACTGTCTTCATCATGGTAATTCTTCATCTTCAAATGTTCATATCAAGTCAGGTTTCAGATTTAGGTCAAAGGAACTCAGTACCTTTGCCCTTCTTCAGGAATGTGCATAGAATTTTGTGTCCTCTCCATACACTTGAGAGTCAGTGTCCATAGCAGAATCTCTGACACTAACCCAGATGAAGTCAAAGTAACTTTAGGGTCTAATTGCAACTTTTAAAGTCAAATGTCTGCATTAATGATCAATGTTGATTTTATGATCTGAATGAAAGGTACAAAATATTCTTTACATGACAATATTAACAAGAGAAAAGATGTAATAACATGCTATTGATTAAGTTTAAGAAAAAATGCAAAATGGGTAAGATAGATTAGCAGAAATGCTCATAAGGAAGTGCCTCTGGCTTATCAATATTTGACTACATTTTGTGTACATTTAAAGGAATAACTTCCTTTTATACATTTAAGTTTCAAATTACCCTATAATTATAATTGCAATGAAAATTATCAATAGAAAATCCGTACAAACTAGGAATTTTACATAGCTAGAGAAAATAACTTAATCTGACTTAGTCCATGAATATGTTAAAGAATCACAAATTAATATTGGTAGAAAATAGATAATTCTTTATTGTACGACTAAAGTAGATTACAGTAAATTTCAATGCTAATGTGTGTGTTAAAGCTAGGTTATCATTGATATTAACTGATATCTGGCATTTTCAGGAGATTAGATTATATGATATAAATGAACTCAAGAAATTAGTTGTGTTTCACACTTCTAGAATCATGAAACAGATATCAAAATAAAATGAAAATGTTTACTGTCATAATGCATGCCTCACCCTGAAGCATGATAAACTAGAACTATGGTGAAGAGAAGTGGCCCTTAAAGGCTGTCTGTACTGCTTTTTCTGAAGACACTGGGAAAAGCTGGTCCAAATGCCCAGGGATTTCTCATCCTCTTGGAGATTGCTTTGTTTAGGAGTTCCAAAATTACTGCTCTTGTTACCAGAACTAATTATTCAGGAAGTGTTGGTTAAAGAATACAAAATTTAGTTAGACAATAGGAATCAATTCAAGAGATCCTTTTATACTTATGTTGACTAAAATTAATAACAATGTACTATGTTTTTAAAGAGAGTATATTTTAATAATTATTTTTATTTTTAAGAATTATATATTTTGCTCATAGTCACTCTCCACTCTTCTCATATCTACCCTCACTTCATCTCCATCCCCCACTTCACATCCCGCCATACCCACTCCAGTGAAGTCTGCGTGGCAAGTCCAAATACTTGGCCATAGTCCTGAGTCAAAAAGTTTCATGGAAACTTGTCTCCTGGAGAGTCTCTGGTGTCCCATAACCACATTTGTCCCTGCAGTAGTGTTGGAGGGTCTTGCATGCTTTCTTGCAGTATGTTACTGGATAAGAGCTAAAAATCTCAGGGCTAGTTCAACAAAGTAAACTTAGATTTACAGCCAAGTCACTCCCATATGCAGGAATTTACAACGGTCTAGGTTGTGATTTAAGGAGGAACTAGAGTATTGTATTATTCATGAAAAGGTCAGTAGAACAGAACTTCCCTTGTGCATGTTTTTCACTATGCCCAGAGGAATAGCATAATTAGGTGTTTACTAAGGGACTCTTGGTGGTAGGTTAAACAATAGACTAGAATTTCACCTGGGTATATTAGGCCTTTCACCTGGTTCCTGTGAACAGCTGACTTTAGATAGGGCTGATCTTATCTCAGTTGTAAATACTGCCTGGTTCCTGTCAGCTTTTATGTGTACATTTTCTCTGTTTTGTGTAAAGAACCTTTATGCATCTCAATATACCTTGGCTGATGTATCACCCAACTTCCTTGTTTTTTTTTTTNTTTTTTTTTTTTTCTGTTATAAGTCTGATGCTCGTTTTGAGACCTTACATCCAGATCATCACTCTCTCTGGTGTCCATGTCTGTTTGTCATCCCACTGACTCCTTGTCCACCTGAGAACTGGTACCTTGACTTCTCCCACGGGTTGAGGGACTGACTGAGTCCAGTTCGTGGCAACATCCTTTTTAAAATAACTCAGTTCAGTGAGTTCTACCCACATATTCATGAGTGTGGCACCAACACCTGAGTCCCTCAGTTAGGAGTGGGGGCTCATGAGCCCTCTCTGCTCCAAATTAGAATGATGTTTGTCTTGATCTCATGCAGGTCTTATGTAGGCAGCCATTGCTGCTGTGACATCATGACTTCAGTCTTCTTGCCAAGTCCAGTGTGCCCCGACCTCTGGCTCTTACAGTCTTTATCCTCCCTCTTTCTTGATAGACTGCAAGCCTGTGTGTGTGTGTGTGTGTGTGAAAGAGAGAGAGAGAGAGAGAGAGAGAGAGAGAGAGAGAGAGAGAGAGAGAGAGAGAGAGAGTGTGTGTGTGTGTGAGAGAGAGAGAGAGAGAGAGAGAGAGAGAGAGAGAGAGAGAGAGAGAGAGAGAGAACCACATAAGACTAAGAGGACCTGAAAAGAGGAAGAAGATCAGTGGAAATGGAGGGGGACAAGAGAAAGCAATGAGGGTGAATGTGGTTGAAATAGAGATTGCATGCATGAAAATGTCATAACAAAACCCATCATTGTATATAACACAGAACACTTTTGAATGACATATGAAATTCCAAGTCTATAATATTTGAATACTATTTTCTTTTCATTTTAAGAAGAACACTGTAGCTATATGAGAGGGTACCACTGGGACAAATGGTTTGCAAGAACTTTCTGTACTGTTTTTGTAAACTCTCTGCAAATCTAAAATTATTCAAAATAAGTCTTATTGTAAAACAAACAAAAAAAATCCAGCGTGACTCATTTACCTAGTATCTGCTAAGTGCTGTGGATACAAAGACAAATGGAACAGGTCTTACTGAAGAGGACTCCAGTCTCCGTGCCCACCCCACCACCCCCCCCCCAAAATGGAAAAGATAAACAGCACTACACAATATCTGTGAGAGGAGTCTATCGGGGTGAGTCTCTCAGCAGCCAGGAGACAGGGAAGTGGGTTGAGAAGAACTTAATAAGGTTCTGAGGTTATAGAGGGATAGATTACGATTTGAAGTGGGCCTTCCATTTTCTATAAGAATCTAATGATCTGAAAATATAATTGAAGCAGAATTTCAGTGACCAGACCATGCCAATTACTTTTGGGAACATCAAACAGTTGTAATGCAATGACCTCATTGGTGTACAAATCTATCCACTCCAGGCTTCAAGTTTTAGGCAACAACACTAATTTTAGGTCTAGAGCATTTTGTGGTATGACTGGCTTTAGAAGAGAATATTTGGAAGCTCTAAGTAGAGCTGAGTTGGCTTGTGACATCACACTGACTTATGTGACTATGAACTGGGGAAGGGGAAAGCCCATATTTTGTTACTGATGAGTAGTGGATCAATGTGATCTGAGCACTTCAAGGAGGGAAGCGTCAAGTTGTTGAAATTACAAAAATAAAACAGGGAAATTTGAGGGGTTCTGGAGAATGGAGGTTGGCCTTAGACAAGGAGAGAAGAATAAAGAAAACACTCAAGACAAGGTAATTGGGAAGTACTACAGCACAAGAGGAGGTTCAAATACACACAGTGTGTGTGGGGAATGGCAAATGTATTGGTTGGCTGGACTGGAGGGTTTACATAATCAAAGAACAATCCAGGAGACCTTAAAAGTGTTTTAGAGCCAGTTTGCAATTGATCTTGAAATAGCAGGCCAAGTGTTTTGGACTGCTTCTCTAAACAATAGAAAACAAATTGATTGGAAATTTTAGAGATGGAAATTTTGCAATATTTTGAAAAGCACCATGTATGGAGTAGAGAAAGTGAAGTTTTGAGTGGGAAAGACTGTTGCCCTAAAATAAGGAAGAGAGAGAGAGAGAGAGAGAGAGAGAGAGAGAGAGAGAGAGAGA
>NC_034600.1:35665845-35699750 GCF_900095145.1 Mus pahari | reverse complement strand
GGAGGGAGGCAGGGAGGGAGGGAGGAAGGAAGGAAGGAAGGAAGGAAGGAAGGAAGGAAGGAAGGAAGGAAGGAAGGAAGGAAGGAAGAGACTTTTCAAAGGAAGACTTGTCAGGGCTTGGATGGGGAAAGAGAGGACAGGTTTATGTACTTTTATATTTAGGAGGCTGAATTTAGTCTGCAATATCTAATAAATCCAGAGAGATGGTTGGGTAGGAAGAAACTTAGCTGAGTGTATTGATTAATATGGTAGGTATGACAGTGAACTTCCGATTGTACACGACACATCTGAAATACTAGGAGAGGCCGGGCTCAAAACTGAGCATCCGGGAATCTTTTCAGCGCAATTGATGCTATAAGCCTTCAGCTTCTTCAGGAGACTGTGGAGAACAGCAGATCGCTGAGCAGCCAGGCAGTGCTGTCACAGTCGCTTGCTGGTTCTGCTTCTTCTCAACTTCTTTCACTGCCGGAACTGCCTGCTTCCTTTGTGGAATTCTGGTCAGAGGGAATACAGATATGGAGCGCCATTTTGAACACAACAGAGAATGGCCTGAACAGAGTCCGGACAATCAAGGCCATCATGCCCTTGATGAATAAGTGTACACTTATTGTTTAGCATGCAGACTAAAGTTAAGAGGTCCCAACTCCTTACTCTGAAATCACAAGGTAGATGGGAGGAGCCAGAAAGAGCTTTATGTAAGAGAGCCTGCTTGTCAATGAAGCCAAAGGTAGCAGTGACAGGGGTCCAATGACATAGCATTGTTTGAATTCTTCAAACAGGACATTCTTGAATTTAGTACTTTTAAGTAATTGCCACATACTATCAATATCAACCAACCAGATTCCCCTCCACCCCCACCCCCATTCCAAAGCTACCAGGGACTAAACCACCAACCAAAGAGTACACACAGGGGGACCCATGGCTCCAGCTGGATATGTAGCAGAGGATGGCCTTATCAGGCATCACTGGGAGGGGCCCCTTGATCTTATGGAGGTTCGATACCATCAAAGCATACTAAGGTTAAGCTGGAGGAGGGATGAACCATAGTTGAGTCATCTTGTGCATCCAGCTCTCTGGTCATCTTTAAAGAAAAAGATGTATTTATTTATATTTTATGTTTATAGGTGTTTTTCCTGCTTGTATGTTTGTACACTATGTGCATACAGTGCCCATGGGTCCAGTAGTGGGTGGCATGTGGGCCTGTGTACCAGGGCTTCCCACGGAGATCTCTGGCCCCGCAAAAGTTCCAGCAAAGGGAAGCAAGTGCAGGCAGGTAGGAGAGGTCACTTCCATTGCTTCTGCTGTTGTAGTTGGCTCCACCTCCATCTCTGCTGTGCCTTCCAGCTTACTCTATGCTGCCCTGCATGCCCTGCACTGAGTCGGGTTGGGCTGGGCCCACTAGAGGTAGACTAGCCAGTGAGGAGTGCAGTGGAGCTTCAGGAAGCATTTCTGGAGAGCAGAGCTATTTGCAAGTGTTACAGCTCTTTGGACAGAAGGCTCGGATGACGGAGTAGTTCTTGCACACTTTTTAATCCTTCCGGATAGTGTTGGTGCCTACCACCCCCACTAACCACTTCTCTTCCAGCAGGAATACCAGGACCGCCCACCGTCGCCGGACCGCCCACCGTCGCCGGACCGCCCACCGTCGCCGGACCGCCCACTGTCGCCGGACCGCCGTCGCCAGACCGCCGCCGCTGGACCACCCCCCATCATCGCGAGAACCCCGTGGCAACTTCAGAGGACTCAGGGGCATGCTGGGAATTCTTCTTTGTATTTAAGCCAGTTCCAACAATAAAATATGGGCCTTGATCAGAACGCCTTTGTCAGGGCCCCATTTTTCCTTTGCAGCCCTGTTCCTTTTTTCAGGATTTCCCGCGCTCCGGTTCGGATCCACAGTGGCTCTGCAGGCAGAGCACTACAGGATAGGATTCTTATATACAGTTTGGGGGTGGGTAAGGGTCTGGCAACAAGCACTTCTCATTGGTTTGGTCTGAGAGCTTTGGGGAAACCTTATTTGCATGTGGGAGGGCTTGGTGATGCTCCTACCTGATTTATGGCCACATACCTCTCTGTGGGGGACTGTGGGAGGCTGTAGCTACAAGACAGGAGTCAGGGACCCAGGAGGTGTGACTGAACACCTGCTGTCCCATGCAGGTGGAAGTCACCACCCATGGGGTCACGGGAGTTCCAGACCTTTGCTCACCAGGGACCAGGCTGTCTGTGCACAGCCCACCGCCCCACAGTGGTAGATCCTCTAGAGCTGCCATATAGGTCCTAGGAAGCAAACCTGGTCCTCTGTAAGAGCAGCAAATGCTTTTAACTTCTGGGACATCTCTCCAGCCCAGCCTGTCTAGGTTTATGTTGATTGAGTATAGATAGCATTAACTACATAGACTACTTGTAGTGACAAAAGTATGCAGAATTGTAACTAATGTAGTGAGCAACATAAATACAGAGTTGTTGGGTTCTAAAATTTCAATTGATGTGTTTCATTGTAAGTAATTGGGTTTCATAGCTGAGTTATACTTATGTCAAAGCATCTAATAGGAAAAAAAAAAAGATATTTTCTTTTGCAAACAAGTAAACTACAGATAAATCCCTGTTCTGTTAACCAAAGTATTTTATAGTGTAAATGGATAGCATAAGTTTAATTTTGCTAAGGAAAGTATCAGAAAGGAAAATTATAGTTCAATATCACTTTTAAGTATATGTATCAAAACTCTAAACAAAACATATTGACAATCTATGTAGGGAAATACTACTATAGCATTACCAATCTGGGTTTGTACTTTGTATGACAGGTAGATTGTTTTAGAGCCACGATTTTGTTGTTTGTAGTCCTGGCTAGCATAGAACTAACTTTGTAGGTCAATCAGGCTTGCCATGAATTTATTCGGAGATAACAGGTACACAACACCATGCTGGCCTCTTGGTTTTTATTCCTTCCTTCCTTCCTTCCTTCCTTCCTTCCTTCCTTCCTTCCTTCCTTCCTTCCTCCCTCCCTCCCTCCCTCCCTNCCTCCCTCCTTACCTCCCTCCCTTCCTTTCTTCCTTCCTTCCTTCATTCCTTCCATTCTCTTCAGAAACAGTGCATGTCACCTTCAAATTTATCTTCCTAGGTCAGCCTCGAACTTGTAATCCTGCATCAGCTTCCTTTGTGTTAGTTAATATTACAACATCTGCGACAATGCTTAGCTTTAAAGGTTAAGTCAATATAAGAAAGAAATCATTTTTCATATTATCAGGAAGAATTGTAGAATAGTTTTTTTCCCAAATAATTTTTATTATTATTATTTTCTTTATTTACATTTCAAATGCTATCCCGAAAGTTCCCTATACCCCCCCCCGCCTCTGCTCCCCTCCCCACCCACTCCCACTACTTGGCCCAGGCCTTCCCTTGTGCTGGGACATATAAAGTTTGCAAGACCAAGGGGCCTCTATTCCCAGTGATGGCCGATTAGGCCATGAATAGTTTTTTTTTTTTAATCCTCTTTTTTTTTTGTCATACTAGGGATCAAACTCAGAATCTGGCACCAGTTATCAAAGTACTGTACCACTGTGCTATATCTTTATATAGAATAAAACCACTCATGACATTGATAGCAATTAAATATAAATGCTTTATGAGTTAGTCAAGAAGAAAATCTGCCAGTCCTTATCAAAGGTATCTACTGAATATTAGAGGACACATTACCCATAATGATAAAACAACAAGGAGATCACCCAGAGGCAGCCTCGAACTGCTCTTTGTGTCTTCACTTCCTTTTGAAGGTTTGTGTCACATGAAACTATAGAAAATGCATTTAGCTTGTGTTTCTCCTATGATTGTTTGTGTGTCAATGTACTCAGCTTTCTTAGGACCACAAGAAGAATCAGAGCTAGATGCAAATCTCAGGGAGACTAGCCAGTGGTTTTTTATTGTTTCTGTGAGAGATTGAAATTCCTGTTACCTTGGCTAGTTCAGATTTCTCTCCTAGTCAGTCTGTTTGCAAGTAATGTTCTGACCTTTGGAGAAAACAAACAAAAACCAAAAAAACCTCTTAAATTTCTTAGTGGTTCTTAGGAACAAAGGAGTATATTCTCCACTTGAGTTATTATATAGCTTAATAACTGGCTTTATTATACTTTTTTCTGATGTTCGATATTGTTCACTGCCAAATTAATTTTCTTTAAATAACACTGGTCTCTTATTAATTTACTTAGTTGAAAAATGGCAACGGTCCTCTTTTGCCATGAACTCTTCTCACCCAGTGTCAGGATCAAACTGTTCCCATCTGAAATTTCTTACTGCCACCAACTCCCTCCCTCCCTCCCTCCCATCCATCATACTTCCCAGTCACCGAATGCTCAGCACTCCGAAGCTCAGCCTTCAAGACCTTGTCCGCAGACATGTGGAAGGTCAATAGTAGAAGAAACATTAGTCCTTTGGGTATATCGCTTTTCCCAGTGTGGCCTCAAATCATGTGCATTCTTGCTCCTCAGATCAGAGGGGGCAGACTATTTATCCTGCTCTGGGGACCTCACTCACAACGTTTCCACATGAGTCTCCCTTTATATCTTTATTCAGATCACACCTCTTGCGCTAAGCCACTCTCTGCTATTCGATGCCTCCCCCAAAAAAGCTCTCTCACTCTCCTCAACTGTCCAGATCCTGATAACTATCTAGGGTTTTCTTTTCCACTGACATTATCCAGAGATCTAGCCCATCTCCAGTTCCCTACAGTATTTATAGAGAACAGAATTTTATACATTTTCTGATTCTTGGTGGCTTCATGTATTTGTCTACTCTTTCAAGTATAAGTTTCTTAGAAAGAAGAATCTTACCTTACTTTCATTTTCTTTCGTATGTTTATAATTCCTTAATCATATTTAACATTCAGTAAGTATTACATAGTGATACTGAATTACTTAGAGGTGTCCTTTATCTTTGAATAATGCTTCTTTAAATATTATATTAGCCCAGTCTCCTAATTGGCCATGACAGCATCTCCAATCCAACTGACTTCATTTAAAATGCCTTCTTCTTGTTGCTCAGAGAGCTGAAGCAATAATATAATTGAATCTATGTAAAAAGTACAAGATCTACACGCTTAAGTCATATTTTCACAATACATCTTTGTCTATATCTCCCTTGATTAAATATAAGACAGTGTGGAACCATGAGTGACAAAAGCATCCACCAGCAACTATTTTGTATTTGTCCTGGTTTTAGTATAAATAAACCATTTATTATATAACTTATTCATTAAATTCTTCATGACAATATCAGATCATCAAGCACCACTGAGAAATGATAATAATGTGATTTTTCCCTATACTTCCCTAGCTTCTAGAACTCAGCACCTTGGTACTTTTGCTCTGCCTCCATCACAGATCTTTCCATTTCACCCCCTTTGACCTGTATTTTGACCTTTGACCTCTAGGTGAAGAGCTCTCTCTTTCCATGAAAGGCCAGGCTAGTTCATATCTCTCTCCTCCCATGATTCCCTGAAGCACCAATCAGAAGAAATGTACCAGTTGTTCCTGCTCACTGTAAACTAATGCTCTCTGATAGTATTCTGTTTTGGATTTCAAGTCAAAATGAATTCTCTTAAGCTATAAGAGAAAGAGGTCGTGCAATGTAAGGTGTGTCTTGTGTTGAGGTGAATCTATGAGGTGACTTTTGTCAAAGCCTTATAACCTGTAGGGAACTCGTCATCAGAGAGGTGTCCAACCTGGGTTTAGGTAAATAGAAAATGTGTCTCTCTTGCTGAGATTTTTCAACTGCACTTTACCCTTCTGCTTGGAAGTCAGACAGTGCCAGGAATATAAATTCATGCTGTTTTGAGTGTGGGTGAAGTTGAGGGAACTAAGCCTGCCTGCTGCTATTCTGATTACAACATTTGTAGCTGGGAGAGACAGCTCTGGAATTGATGCTATTTTCCCCCCCTTTCAGGAAAATGGCTTGTATCAGGGAAAGCAAAGGACACAGGCAAGTGATAATTTCTGCTTAATCCCCAGCAGGGGTGCAAGTCTGTGGTCCTTAAGATATGTCATGGCAGTTGACTCTTTTATGCCTTGTTTTCCCCTTGTCCCCACCTCCTGCATGGAAACAGAGCAATGCAATTTCGTCACTTTTTTTTTCTTTTAATTTGCTGAAAATATTTCTAGGCAGAATAGGGAGGGTAGAAACCAGATGGCTGTAGCTGGAGCAGAAAGATACTACTGAGAAGCTTTAAGTACTCAACTCTGGTGGAAGTCTCTATTTTCTTGCAAAGAAAGGAGGTGAGATGCCAGAAGATTCGCAAACATTACTAGCACACAGAGTAAGTGCCCCATTCTCTAGCCACAAGCCAGTAGTACCAGTCCCTATTCCTTTCCTCTCCTCTATTCTGTCAACCACATATTACAACAGAGGATCTTCAATGTGGCGAGTGGAGAGATTGGTATGAGGATAAGTTAATGGCAGCAAGTGTGGTTTACTTAAGGAATTCACAAATGAACATTACCCAGGTCATTTCAGAGTCCCTTGGTCTCTCCGTTGCCCCATTCCTCACCATCTACAATTTGATCAACCCCTCAGTCCCAATTATGTGATGTAGAATTCTTCAGCCCTTCCTCCCTACACACATGAAGCAGAGAGCACACTGAGGCTTCAAAGAGAGGAAAAGTCCAAGAACTAGCTGGCTGAAAGATAATCTATTATCTTCATGAATTTGGGGAGAGACAGGCTACAAGTGTGCCCTTTTACACTGAGCTGCCTGAGACAGCAGTACACAGAGAAGGGGAAGAAGGACTGGGAAGTCCTTCCCTAGTATCTGTGGCAAAATCGTGTTGTCTTCTGTGGAGTAACAAGAAGATGAACTTAGATATTCAGATCTCTAACTAGTAGGTTTGGGGTTTCCTCCACAACCAAATAAATAACGTCTTTTCCAATATCACTCTACCGCACTGAAAACAGTTCAAACTATTATGACATCAAATACCTGGAGCTGACCCTAGATTCAACAGGTATAAGGGCTTCATTTCTCAAGACTCTCAGTGGAAAGTGCTGGGTGTATAGGTTACCCACTCTTCTGTCCAAGGGGTACAAGAATTCAGAAATTCCCACAAGTCTCCCTCTCAGATTGAAATTTTATGACAAGAACTCACAGAACCCAAGAACACTTTTCAGTTATTACCATTTTATTAAAGCACATGTCATCCTGGAACACCAAACAGAAGAGAGACGCACGCATTTGGAGTCAGGGAAATGGCTCAGCAAGTAAAGATACCTGTCATCCTCCTGAGACCCTGAAGTCCAACCTTGCAACCCATGTGATGGAAAGAAAAAAGAAATGACTCCTACAAATGTCCTCTGACCTCCATATGCACTCTGCACCTTGCTGCCCTCATAAATAAATGTAAATAAATGAAAACTTTTCAACAGTCTTTAGTGTTATTCAAGATAACTTGAGACCTTTGAAAACTCCATTTGGAAACCTATTCCCTAAAATATATGCATATACATAAATAAAAAGAGGTTAAGTAGAGTTACCCTAATGTAGACAGAGGTACCTCTCCTAGACTGCATAGGCTATCAAATGAAATGCCCAGTGCCAGGAACAGGTTACTTCTTTTGAAGTTGTTAGTCAGTGGTGTCCCATAGCCCCCCTCCCAAAAAAAACTATAGGCTATTATCTCTAATTTTGGTTACCCTCCAGGACTTGATGCTGAAACCCTACTGAGAATGATACCACATAGTCACAAGTCATGGTGAAATCAAACTAGTACCCCACCTGGAAGCATTAATCCAACTGGCTGGCTTCCTATGCTCAATGATGCTACCCAAAATACCAAATGAGAAATACAGTCTTTGTTCTGATTCATCTGTAAGCCCTGTGGGCTATAATAAAGACTGGCCTGGTAAGATATGTAACAGTGGCACATATATAATGGGAATAATCAACCATTTTCTGATTGGATTTAAGGCCTGCTTCATAAAATGGAACTCATGTCTGGTATTTAAAAGGCCAAGATCCCATGGCTAAGTAGGTCATGGGCTCTAGGGAAGAGCTAACTACAATTATTTTGACAGAGTATTAAACCAACTCCTGATGACATATCATTACACCCATAGATAAGCAAGCGCATCTTTCAACCCTCATTAAAGTAGCTTATTTCACTCACATAGATCTGAGGGGAAAGACCACTGACCAAATCATGGCCAAATTAATTAAAGCAAGCATGTATACAGGCTGTCTTTCCCTAAAGTTTCAGGAGATCAGCATTGGACGTAGATAAGATAAAAGCTTTCACGATCCAGGAGTAAGGGAGTTTCCAAATGGGGGGGGGGGGGTTGGCAGGCAAATAGGTGGGGCAGAACATAAACAGAACAAGTTGGTCATAAGCAAAGACATGGTTACAAGGTGGTCATAACAACGGGTGGTCATAATAACCTTTTGAAACAAAAGCATGGTTGCTGTCTCCTGGAATGGCAATACAGAACCATTTTTGTCGTTAAGATTACAGGTGGTGCATAGCCCAACCTTTAAGAAACAGACTTAACCATAAACAGGAATGAAACTAGCTTGTCTTTACTGTAAAAAATTGGTTTTCAAAATGAATGTGGAGGGTAGGCTGGTTAGTCATTTCTTTTTGCAGTAGATATCAGTTAAACACAGAAACCTACCACTGGTCACCAAGCAAAGAATAAGAGACCACAGAGTGTTTAATCCTAAAAGGGACATCTGTATCACATACCCTTGTCTCCGAGGGAGCATGGAAGAGGGGATGGAAGTATTATAAGGGCCAGAGGCAGTGGATTAATTCAAAGCAACAGTGTGTTCCAGAAAAAACATAGGACAGTTCTACATATTAACTCATAGCAGTTGTAGTAGTATGCATAAGACCTTAGC
This sequence comes from Mus pahari, assembly GCF_900095145.1. NCBI lineage: Eukaryota > Metazoa > Chordata > Mammalia > Rodentia > Muridae > Mus > Mus pahari. The sequence goes on along the minus strand of NC_034600.1, from coordinate 35,690,875 downwards.
AAGATCAACCTAGTCAAAAACTCTTTGTGGACAGGGAAGGGGGTCATGAAGCCCTACCCCTAGCTAAAGAGCCATTGACACTAGATGACTTCTGGTAAGTTTCTGCAAGGATGCAGCCCCCAAGAGTCTATCTATGATCCAGAGATAGCCCTATACACACAAGGCAGCACTAAGTGGTCTCAGTGGGTTTAAAAGGAAAAAAGAGAACACCTAAAATTGTGGGAGGGAATAGTAATTCGGGATAGCACGGGAACTAGAGAGGAGGCCATGGAGGACCGGTATATGCATGTATGAAATTCTGAAACAATGTGTACACATGCGGTTTAGAAGAACAAGGTAGAAGACGCTGTTTTTAAGTCCTGTCCCTGCTGGGCTTGGCATCCTTTCTCTTGGCACCTGGATGCTGTTCCCAGTGTGGACACCTGGGTGAGGGGTTACTCCCAGGTTTCTTGACATGACTCCCTAAAGAAATAGTCACTGATGGTGAAACTCCCTTCCGCCCTCTCTGCCTTTTCTGGAAGTTGGGAGCAGAGCCGAAAGTCCTGAGCTACTTAAGGATTGGTCTTTGTTGCAACAAGGCAGATGCACCACCCCTTTCATTCATTCGGACAGTTAAATGTTTTAGAAGGGCTGTGTCAAGACCAGAGACAAGCCTGTAATATACACTTCTTCATTATCCCACACTGCCTCAATGTGTTCATCTGACCCTTAAAAGAGAAGCTAACGGAGGCCATGGGCATAGGGGTTGGGTAGTTAGAGTGGGAGGGGGTAAAAGGAAGGGTAAAAATTGTGCAATTCTATCTAAATTTCAAAAAAGAAAACAATCTAGAAGTACTCCTCATTCCCCTTAGAGGGTTGTCTCCCTGGCTATTGCAGGCTCCCCTTCTGTGAGCTCACCACACTCAGAGAAGACACTGACCAAGAGCGCTGAGTTGCTTTGCCAGGGTTGCTCAGCACAGAACTACAGGGGAACCAGTTTCCCTTAGCTCTCCTCTCCAGGAACAACTGGACTGGGGAATCAGAGCTGACTGAATGGCCTTACACTCCCACTTCCTTCCAGGAGGGTTTTACAACCTCACTGGTCAGGGGAAAACTGATTGACTAGGGACCTAAGCCCACCCCTTTCGGAAGACACCTTCCCCTCTTTCGGTTGGTTTCTGACTCTGACCTCCTATAGGGAGAAAGGGTCATTTTGTGTGTTGCGGGAGATCTTGTTGGCTCTTACTTCCTTTAGTCTAGGCTGGTAAACTCCTGCAGGTTTGTGTTGCAGAGCCTCCTGTAGCGCCTGCCACACAACCACCTGAAGTGGGGTGAGGATAAATACCAACTTGAGTGACTGCGGCTGTGCCTTCACCTCCTTGTCCCCCTCCCCCCCCCCAGGAAGAAAGATCAAACAACTGCAACTCAGGGAAAGAGAGCTGTTCTTGGACTCTCTCAAGAGAGCTTCCTTTCGAATCAAAATACCTCACTCCCTCCTATGTCTCCTCTCAGATGATGACGGCCTTAAGCCCCAATCGGTTTATTTGAAATCCATGTTTAGGTCCCAGCATGTGGCAATGTGCTCCACTCTGATGACACTTTTCGTTTCTAATAATAGAGCAGATGAAGTAATATTGCAATTGATGTTCCCGGGAATTTGATTGGATAAGTGCATAAACTGTGGAGGGGACGGAGATTGTATGGATGGATCACATTAGTATTCCTGTCCTATCAATGTGCGGGGCCACGACCAACGTCAGCCTGACCGACTCCGTGCGTCTGCCAGTCCCGCCACGGATTCATCTGGGATCCTCACAGAGCCAAGCCCACGGAGACGAAAGATCAAGGCGGACCGATTAGCGCCAATTGCCTGCTGCGGAACAGCTCGCCCCTTCCAGGTCTGGCGAGCCGCGGAGGGAGGGGAGAGGCGAGCCGCGCGCCGCTGCGGGAAGACGCCGAAGCAAGAGCGACACCCCCTCCCGCCCCCCACCCTGCAGCGCAGGCTTTGAACGCCGCTTCCCCCATCTGAATGGAAACTCGGAGCCGCCCGGCGGCGCGTTCCTCCTCGCTCAGCCTGTCAATCCATGCCGAGAGGAAGGCGGTGCAAGCCCGCGCCAGCAGCGTCCAGCTCCCGGGACAGGGCCGGCAATGCTGCTGAGCAGAACTTGATCGCGCCTCTCCGTCGCTGCTAGCGGAAGCGATGCTGCACCGCACAGGCAGCGCTTCCCCGGCTCTCCTTCAAGCTGAAGGTTACCCACCCGCGCAGCCAGCCGCAACCTTGTGAGCGGCGCGCGTCTCAGGTCCGGGCTCCGGCTGCTCCGCGGCGGCGTGCAGGGGCAACCACCGGGCCGCCCGCGCCGGGGCGCACTGCACCAGCGGCTTCGGCTTCGTGGATGTGTATGCATGAGTTCTGCACCGAATGGGCGCAAAAAGCGCCCCAGCCGGTCCACCCGCTCCTCGATCTTCCAGATCAGCAAACCTCCGCTGCAGAGCGGGGATTGGGAGCGCAGGGGCAGCGGCTCCGAAAGCGCCCACAAAACCCAACGAGCCCTGGACGACTGCAAGATGGTGGGTGAAGATTGCACCTTTTTTTTTTCTTTCTTTCTTTCTTTCTTTCTTTCTTTCTTTCTTTCTTTCTTTCTTTTTTTTGGGGGGGAGGGGTGGGGGAAATCGTGTATCTTAATCGTTTGCTTGAGTGCCAGCCACTCCCCACCCTCAGCCTCCCCATGCCGATCACGTGCACGATGTACTATTTTTAAATCTGCACTCCCCCAGATGCTGGGTGACACCCAGGTCGAAATGGCCCTGCTGAAACAAGAGTCATGGGGTCTGGATCCTGGGAGTCAGAGGCTATAGGTGATGCCTCCACCCCTGGAAGAATGGTAGACGCGGTGAAAGAGGGTGAAGTGGCTGGCTCACTAGGGAGAAAGGATGGGGGTGCGGGTTTGTGGTGACACCATAACAAACAAACCCAAACAGGGCGCAGGAGCGCTGCAGAGACTATGAAATGTCCCAGAGCAGAGGACAGGACAGGACATGGCCCTTCTTTCTGTTAGGGTCCCAGCCAAAAGCGTTCAGTGGTCCGACAAGAGGTGAAAGGTTTTGCCTGTTGTGTCCTACTTGTGGCTTGATTTTTGTTTGTTTGTTGTTGTTTGCTTGTTTTTCTGTGCCACTTCAAATCCATACACTAGCAGTAGAAGACAGCATCTATCTCAGAGCCCAGCATCATTCTCCTGTGGCCTGGGAGTGGCTTGATAGCTCCAAAGATGTTCTTGCTCTTCAGAAACCAAGTCTAAATGTGGGGGCAACTGGGACGGCACACGGAGCCTCCATGGCCAGCTTGCAAAGGGAAAATAAACATTTGCCTTGGATAGAGAGACTTTGCCATCCTTGTACCTTAAGCTTTAAACAGTCCTAAAGCTCCTTAGCTGGAGATTTGGGGTGCCAGCCCAGAAGTCACTGAGATCTCTGTTAATATATACACTAAAATAGATCCGTTTCTGATAAGTGTTGGTGTAAGAAACTGGCTTGTTTTCCAGCTTGTCCAAGAGTTCAACACGCAAGTGGCCCTGTACCGAGAGTTGGTCATTTCTATTGGGGACGTCTCAGTCAGCTGCCCCTCTCTGCGAGCTGAAATGCACAAGACAAGAACCAAAGGCTGTGAAATGGCCCGTCAGGCACACCAAAAGCTGGCTGCCATCTCAGGGTAGGAGACTCTTGACTTTATGTGCTAGTTCGTGTACGTGATGTGTGGATCCTGGAAAAATTCTGTGGTGACTGAGGCCTCAGAACGTTTTCTACAAATCTCAGATTTTTAACCGATCATTCTCAGATGGGTGAGATCGTATAAGCTGTATTATGTGAGCTGTGTTATTGGGATGATAGACAGACAGACAGACAGACAGACAGACAGACAGACTTACTTAAATGCATGCACATGTGTGGTTTTACTCACCAACTGACTTTTAAAAAGTTAACTTTCAGGTAATTAACTGGAATTAAATTTTTGGTGAGGTGAATGCCTGCCTATGCATTAAAGTTACATTATTCTGTTTGAAGATGATTTTGTAATCTGCTGCTGGACAAAAAGCTCTGTGCTAGAGAAAGAAAAATCTTTGCTAAGTCTCAGATTTAATAGACCATTTATACCACGTGATACATTCCTATGGTGCTGCTTAAAGCCAGAAACATAAAATATTGGGTAAAAATTACATCCTTTTACTAGATGTGAAGGGGAAATTTTGGCACAAGTAAAGGTGGGTTTTGGGGGGGGTGTCATTTTTTGTTTGTTTTTACATGTTGTAGACACTGACAAATTTGAACTAACATCAGGTACATTTATACCCTACCTCCCCATTTTTATTTACTTATCACATTTACGAATTCCCAAGTCTGTATAAAGTGCTAAAAAAGTTCATGAAAACTGCTTTTATGGGATGCCTTCTATTTCTCAGTATCATCTGGACCTCTGTATTGAGAAAGGACCAGTGATTTGTCAGCAGTTGCTGTTATCAAACTAGGAAGTGCCGAAGGCATTGTGCAGCTCCTTGCACAGACACTAAAGGCTTCATTCAGTCTTGATCTAACCTTTCCCCATTTTTTCTTTGTGAGTGTGGCTTTATCTTAAGACAAGTGCAGATAAGCCTACTCACTTAATGGCGCTGCCGACAGATCACACTTAGAAAATAAAACTAATTTCTTTCTTTCCCATCTCCAATGCCAATAACATACAATAACATGACTGGGCTATAAAGTTGAGAAAATCATGTTACCTCTTTTAGTAATTCATTTATGTTTGACAGTGGAAATTTTATGTCATGAGAAAGATAAATTTTCCTTATTTACTTGGGCTGAGATACCCCAAATATCATGCAAACCTATTCTATTTAGGGGTAAAATTGGGAAGCTTTACCCTTTTCTGTCCTGTTGTATTTAACAGGAAGTAAACTTGGAAGTGGTGGGGGCGGGGGAGAAGGCATGTGAGGATGTAGCTATAACAAGCACAGAGAAAAGCCAATGTGGTGCAGGAGGTGGCGTCATGATGAGTTGAAAGCGGAGAAACCCTGGCTGGGCATGAGAACTCGGAGCTGAAAACGAACATCTCTATAAATTAAAGGTGAATTCATATCCAGACCCCCTTCTCATCAAAACTCAAAAGTGAGACTATGTTCCAAGTAGAGAGGGGGCCTGGAGAAAAGAGCAGGCATCCAAGTCAGGTGACTTTGCTGTGCTCAGGAGCTGAGTTCTCTGAATCACTTAGTCTGAATGCATTGAATGGCTATTGAGAGCTGAGGATGCGAAGTGGGTGGGATTTACTCTGAGCTTGGCCACCCTTTGATGCTTGCTCACCTATTAATCTGGGGTGGATGCTAACAAGGTCAGTTTTATAAGAATTGGCAGAGAATGAGAGTATTCATTGATCTCCATAAACATGAAATTCCACAAATAGCCTATGATTTGATACCCGCCCCCTTTAAATAAATAATTAAATGCAATTTGATGTTCCTTACAAGAGGTGACAGTGATACAATTGAAGGAAATCTCTTCAGTGCCTCACCATCTGGACTCTAACTAATGAAGGACGTGGTTCTTGTCGACGGAATTCTGTTTCTGATATTGCTTTATTATGTGGCTTTCATTTAAGCTCAATGTGAAGACGGGTAGAGAGACTGTAAGACTCACTTCACAGCTTGAAGCAGGGCGTGAGAAATGTGCAGATTGCTGGACAAAGTAGAAACACTGGATTTACTGAGTGTCTATTGTCTGTTGTCATAACTCAACTAATTCACAGAACTGTTGCCCAAGAGGATTGTTAGCACCGATCTACAGCTATAGATCAGTGATACTGGGGTGTCCTACCCCAGCCAAAGGTGCCACAGACTTGATTGAACCCCACATCTCCTTTCCTCTGAAAGCCATACTCTTTTTTTTCTACATATTGCTGCCATACAACAGAGTGTTACATATCTTTATTATTACTAAAATATGGGTGAACTTAAAAAAATGAATAAGCTAACTACAAGAAGTCATAAAGTATCACACATTCTGTGATTTTTATTTATATTAAATGTGTTTCCTTCAGAAAAGGCGAATCTATAGAGACAGACAGTAAATTAACGATTACCTAAGTCTGATATGAATATATAGTATCTCTTTTCAGTATTATAGAAATGTTGCACACTTGGACAATGGTTATGCTTCTAGAACTTTGTGCATTTGCTAAAGGTCATTGAACTTCCCTCTAAAGGTCCATGTGTCTGTTAATGTGAGGTATGTAAAGTTCTCTTTGAAAATGTTGCCACCATCAATATGATTAACACTTGATTATTTGTTGATGTCATTCTTTGTCTACTCACATAGCTGATAATAAAGTAATAGACATTGTAGGAAAGAACAAAATGCAGAACTTGCTCTAGGCATTTGTCAAGATGCCTGTCCAATAACTATCATGGCAATGCTAATGTTCCTCTATTTGTAGGAATACAGAAGCGGTGAGGGCAGGACTTCAGAAAATAACTGAAGGAATTTCTTTCTCACCGTGCACACCACCTCTTCCTGGTCCATAAGCTGAGTTTGGTGCCAGAGGAAGCAGGCATGGTATAAAGCAAACAGGGACAAAGAACGTGAAGCAAGATTGGAAGGCAAAAGGACAGAAGTAATTTAGAATGACGCCACAGATACTTTATGACTCTCATCCCTGACTAATTGAAGCCTTCTGGGGATGATAGTGTTCGCACTGGCTGGCTCTGAGCAGGAAAGTCATCTTCGCTAAGACGGTCTCACACTGTGTTTAGGTCAGCAGCTGGCCCAGCATGCCCTTTGCTTTCGAGTATAAGGTTTTTCCGGAACTGACCTAGATAGGGGGATGCAAAACCTCTTCTAACAGAAGTGTCAAGCTATTATGGCTTTACAACCCAAATCCTTTCCTAAATGGTGTGTCTAGGGGGTACAGGGGCTTAAAGATGAATTCTAAAAATGGTCCACAAACTTCTTCAAATGTGAAATATGAAAAGCTGTTTTATTAGGCAGGTCAGAATAGCACTGCTATGCACTGTTTGGGGGTGTTTGTGTATGTGTGTGTATGAGTGTGTGTCTGTGTTTGTGTGTGTGTGTCTGTGTATGTGTCCATATGTGTGTATATGTGTACACGTGTGTCTGTGTGTATATCTGTGTCTGTGTTTGTATGCATGTGTATGTTTGTATGTGTGTATGTGTGTGTCTGTGTATTTGTGTATGTGTGTATATCTGTGTATGTCTTGCGTGTCTCTATGTGTGTATATGTGTGTCTGTGTATGTCTGTGTGTTTCTGTGTCTGTGTATGTCTGTGTGTGTACATGTGTGTATATATTTGTGTGTGTATGAGTGTGTGTGTGTGTGTGTGTGTGTCCATGCACACATATCAGAGGAAGAAAACAATCTAGACACTGTCTCATTGGAATTCCTTTCCAACTGACTTCTGAGACACCTTAAAGAATTCTCGGGGCTCATTGGCACTTTATATTTGAGGATTCTGAGAGTCAATAGGTTGAAGGGACTTTGGATGCATTTACAGTGCAAATGGAGCTTTGGGAGTCAGATAGACTTGGGATGTTTATTACATTTTAAAACTTTTGTAGAATTTATGCTCTGAACCTCACTTACTTCCTTATCTATCACTTCATTGTTAGCCTTAGTCCGGGGCAGTCGAGAAAACTGTGTGGGCTCAGTACATAGAGCAGGAACCATATGTCCAGCCTGCCTGGTGGCATGTCCCCATCAGAGGGCACTTTGAGACTACAACTCAGTCTCTTTCTCCCGTTCTGGTGCTAATCTCATCAACCAGACTCCTTCCTTGGAAAGAGAAGAGGGGGGCCACGCAGGAAGCCAGCATCTTTCAGAAAGCTGCAGGACTGGGCTTTGACTAGCCGGCTGGCCGAGAGGGATCATCTTCCCAGCACTGTGTCTGTGGGATCTGTCTTGGACTCACCCCTATACCTTAGTGTACTGGAGAGTCAAAGGGAGAAAGGGAGAAGGCAAGATCTTATAAACAAGTGTGAGAGGGATAAAGAGAGGGGAGAGATGGGAGAGAGCATTGGCTCTGGAGTAGATTAGATCTGAATAAACTCCTGCCTTCACTTTGCCTCTTACTAAGGACATAGGTGTAAGCCAATAAGCGCATCACTTCACTGTGTGGCAAATGGCCATCTAGTCCTGTGCCTAAGAACATAGGCATGGGAACCAGTCAGCCCTGCAATTTGTAAATGGTGTGACCTTGGACAGAAGGATTATGACCCTCTGCCTCACTTTCTAAGGTAAATAAAGACCAAATCTCATGGCATTGTGAAGAAACTGACTACCATATAGCAAGTGCTGGCATTATGTGCAGATTGGTGTTTTTATAACTACTAAAACACTGGAAAACTCAGATGGTCAAGAAACACATATTTAAAATGTTTATATTAATATGTCAGTTTTCAAATAAATGCTCTAGATGGAATAAATTTTGTTTGCCTTTCATTCTTACATTATCTTCTGACGTATTTTCTATATTGAAAATGCCCCTAGAGAGCCATTCTTTAATACTTTGAGTGACGCAGAGATATGATAGCTCAAAGATCAGTGTAGAATTATTTTCTTTATGTAAGTGAGCCTAGATCATTCCTCAGGCGTAGAATACTTACAGTATCTTTAATCTGGTTCTTTAATGACATTGAACAGTCCTACTAAGTTCACTGCACACCTCAATGAGAGGGTTGGAGAGCTCTCAGCCTCCTGCCTTCATTAGTCCCAGCATCCTCCTCCGTTAGCTGATGTAGAATTGCGAATGTTTGTTTATGAAGCTGAGCTATGAAAACCGTAAGCATAACAGAGGGTTCGGCGATGAAAACCTCTAAGTCATTGTTGGGGATCTGAACAGACACTCCCGTCACCGAAAGCATCTTAATTTCCTGGCTGCCTTCTGCTTCAGAGTGCTGAGTATCACAGCGCACCATAACAGCAGGCTCTGGGAGTTTCCTCTAACAACCACATTCCCCACCCCAACCCCACCCCACCCCACCCCGAGAGTTGGGCTAGTGATTTGCTTCTCTTTCCCCTGGATGTGTTTCAGTTCTGTTTAGTGTCTACTGAAGTTTTTGTTTTGTAAATCTCTGTTTTCCAGCCCCTGATTCTTCTACATCCTTTTGTTCTGTGTGTTCAGAAACTGGGCTGTGTGAGGAAGAGGAATGTAAGTGGTGAGAAGAGCGGTGTATTCATAGTGTCCCTTCTGACTCCAGGGCTGGAGTAGCAGCAGTTAGCCGGGGTAGAAGGCTGGTTATGAGCTGGCTGACATGGATGTACCCCCCCCCACAGCTTTCTCTGAGTCTCACCATGGAGGAGGTACCAGGCGGCTATGGCAGCCCCAACTGTCAGCCAAACAGACCTGTGGTTGGCAGGCATGCCAGTACATCCACTCTGACCTTTATCTTCCTTGCCTTATGGAAAACTGAACTCTCCCTGACCCACTATTGAAAGACAAGTTACAGATATGCTATTTGGGAAGGTAATTTATGGCACCACAGTTCTGAAGCCAGTGGCTAGAGCCATAATTTAGAAGTGCCATAGACTAGGTGCTCACGCAGCAAGAATGTGTTGTCTCAGAGTTGTCGAGGTAAAGAGGCCAAGCTGGACAGTTGAGCAAAGTTGGCCATCAGGAGTCTCTACCCACATCTTCCTTAGCTTCTGGTCGTTTGCTAGCAGTCTCAGATGTTCTTTGGGTTGTTGAAGTAACTCTGCCTTTGCCTTCACTTGGTACTTCCCTGGGAGTATGTCTGCATCCAAATGTCCTCTTTTTTGCAAGGACGCCAATCATATTGATTAGGAGTCCATTCTAACCAGGAGTCCAGTGTGATATTACTTAACTCATTATACCTGCAGGACACTATTTCCCCAAACAGGTCACATTCTGAAGTATTCGGGGGTACAAGTTCAATTTACAAATTTGAAGAGGACATAGTGACATATCCAGCAAGCATTTTTGATTTATTGCTCTGTCTAAAGGCAGGGGTGGGGGTGGTAATCAGTGAAGGAAGAGTTTTGTTCAGGCCTTTCTACACCCCCTCCACTTTCACAAAATGGCAACCCAATACCAAATGTTTTGTATTTGTGCAGCATGGCGAGCAGTTTTTGTTTTATATGATGCAACTGCTGATAGATGGTGGTAATGGAAAACACAAGCAGAGAGAAAATATCGGGGAGAGTAGGAAAGAGATCACTCAGTGGTCTTTCCATGCTATAGCTCTCACATTCTCACATAGGGAGATAAGTAAGCAGTGGTCCCTTAATGGTGCTAGTATTGTTACTTAGGGGCCATAGGCATTATCCCCAGCAGCAAGTGACAAGGGACTGACGCACACCAGGTTGGAGAGAGCTCTTGCTTAATTGGTTTGCTTGCTTGCTTGCTTTCTCGATACATGTCTCAGGCCCCCCTCAAACTTTCTGTCTTCCTACCTCAGCCTCCCAAGTTCTGGGTTTATAATCCTGTCCCACCATGTCCTGCTTGAAAGAGACCCTTACTAGCAACTAAATCCAGCACGACAAGTAATCTCCCACTGCTTGAGAAATTTCTCTCTCTTACCTTCTGAACAGATCTAGTGTTGTTCGCCTTGTTAGAGTCTTCTTAATAAATGCTCCAACTAGAAAGAAAATTGAATCTAAAATGACCTCTGGACAATTTACCATTGCTTCATTATTTAAACAGTGAAGTGGTGGAGAACATGGTCATGTTTCTTCCACATCTGCATCCTGAGCAGCAAGTTCAAGGGCGCTGTGTGTCTTGTATTTTTATTAAGTTTAAGAGCATTTTTTGATCTCTTATCTTGACTTTTGTGAGCATGGAGAGATTTGTCTCCATGAGTGAGGCTTCTTCCAGAGTTGACTTATTTTTCTGTTTGAAAATTTAAAACTAATACACTGACATGAGGAGCATGCCCAAGCAGTAATCCCAGGCAGGGCTTAGTCCTTCATTATTACAATAAAGCACCGGTCAGTGTTTATTTTAGAGTTACGGGTAAGGTAACATTTAATTTAGGTTATTACACAAAACTTGGCTTGTGACTTTCTTTCGGATAGTAAATAACCACCAGTTCCTGAGATGACCTTTTGGCATTGTTCTTTAGACCTTTAGCTCTGGAGAGCGTGGCTGTACTGCATGCATGGGAGAGCCCAGGACATGGCATGTCCATACTGGTCACTCAGTTGCTTGATTTTTTTATTTCCCTACTCTGGAAGATAATATTATGTGTGTAAACATATGTCAAGACTAGAGATTGTTATTGGATGTTTCCCTTGACTACTGTGCACCTTATTTTTAGAAAGACAGGGTTTCTCGGTGAACTTGGAGCTGGCTGATTTGTCAGAACGAGCTAGCCAGCAGAGCCCAGGATCCCCAGCCTGGCCTCCTCTTACCCAGCACTGTAAGAACAATGCTGGACCACCATGCCCAGCTCTTCACTATGAGTGCTTGAGTCTGAACATGGGTCCTCATTTTTCCTGACTTACCCATCTCTCCAACCTCCATCAAGTGTGTGTGTGTGTGTGTGTGTGTGTGTGTGTGTGTGTGTGTGTGTGTTCCAAATAAGAAAAACCATATGACAAATTTAGTTGCTTATATACAGATATATAGATATAAACATATGCACGTCCACACAGCAAACTTATTTATGAGATCAGATCTTGTTGGATAAAGTATCTAAGACTTTAAATTGAATTGTTTTACAAATGTTTCTGACTGATGGGAGCTCCTAGACATAATTAGATTTTAAAGAAGCCAACATTAACAGACACAGACACATATTAAACTAAGAATGAACAGTAAGGTCACAGATTAGAAGGCATCATAGCCTAGTGTGTTCTTCAGGTCACTACTGCTGTCTCGAAGTTACCCTTCCCCTCAGTCTCCTGAAATGTGTTATCATTTTCAGTGTGTGATGAGCCTCCTGTTGTCAATGTATCTCTAACCATTCTCTGAACTCAGAAATGTATCTACCCAGGACATGGGGACATCACTTACTGAGCTCAGAAATGTATCTACCTGGACTGGACATCACCTACTCTGTAACATTACCAGTTTTGTGAAATCACCTACTCTGTGACATCACCTGCTCTGTGATATCGCCTGCTGTGGCATCACCTGCTCTGTGACATCACCTGCTCTGTGACATCACCTGCTACTAGCCTCCCAACAGCCTTCCTGCCTTCAGTCCCTCACCTCTTGTCTCCAGCTTAAGCGCCAGCTCCAGGCTAATCCTCCCTAAATGCTCTTCTGATCTTTGTTATTTCTTTGCTTTTAAGACTTCCAAAGATTCCCCCATTGCCTAAAGCAGTGTTTTTCAGTTGTGATCCTTGGATCATCCGTATGGAAATTGCTTGCCTTCAGGTCTAAAAAAAAAAATCTAAAGATTCTGGGCAGTCTGGAAGTCCAGACGGTTAACAAGCATCACCATACTCCCCTAGAGACTCTGGAACATACTACACAGAGACCTGCTGTCCTCACAGAGTGGTTCTCAGCCTGGGATACCCCAGGGGAATCACAGATGCAGCTTTAAACATTTGTAGCTCCTGAATTTCATGCCTAGAATTTCTGGTTTAGTAGGTGTTGGATGCAGCCTAAGCACTGGATTTGATGGTAGCCGTAATTGTTGTTGTTGTACTTTTTGTTTTTAAATCTCCCTACAAGAGCAACACAGACACAGACACACAGACACACACACACACACACACACACACACACACACACACACACACACCCTTCAAAGATTCAAAGAAGAATTTATTAAGACAACAGAAAAGCCTTAGAATGGGCAATTCAGAATCAGTTACAGGAGCTCATGAAGCCTCAACTCTACCCTTATTCCTAGTTCATGGTGTTCAGTGTCCACTTTGTTTTATTATTCAAGATTGTGATCAGAGTCTCTCAGCCTCGGACCCCAGGAAGAAAGGCAGAGGAAGATCCGGGGCCTTTAAGGAGTTTTAAACAGAGTTTCATCTAGAACTTCATATAATGGTCACGTAGTCCCTGCATACTCTCTCTGCCTGGTCAATGTATGCTTTTCTATTTTCTTAAATGAAATAAAGATATTACTAATAAAAAAAGTCAGATGGAGGTCAGAAAATAACAATACTGTCTGTCACAGAACATAACATATTTCCTAGCTTAATATTTTACAACTTTTAAACATTATTCTGTAGTACATACAGCCAGAGAACTATATCCCATCGCTCTTCATATGTGGTCTCTGTATGGAGTCATGCTCAGCCAAAAGGGAAAGTAGCCGCTTTCTGGTCACTTTTCTGAATATCAATATTGTAATTTTAGCCTCATTCTGGCCTGTCAGAATCCTTCCCGCCCCCCTTCAAAAGAAAGATTTTTCTGTCTTTTAGAAACATAAAAAATATGAAGTTCAGACAACATTTTTGGAGGGCAGGAAGTTAGGCAAAGTGCCTTTGAAATGATCTGAGGATAATTTTCACAAGGCAGGATGTGAAATATGATAAGGCCGTGAAGAAATACTGGTGACAGAACTCTGAGAAGTTAAAGTGTTTAATATTTTACCTGATACTGAGTGAGACGCAGAAACAAAACAAAGCTTTTAAATCTCCTTTAGTAAATACAAGAACCAGGTTTGTTAGACAATTAGACTATGATAAACTGTTACAAATGGAAGGTGGAAGAAACCAGACTACACAAGAAAGTAGAAGGTCAAAGGTCAAGGTCATGAGTTCATTAAAGGACACTGAACTTCAAGTGCAATGTCTTATGTAAACAATGTGTAGAGTTAAGTCATAACCACACTTACACAGTAGTTCCCTAAATTATAATCCAATGTGTATCATAATCTCTTTGATGAGAAGACATTCCTGTCTAACCCAGAAGTCAGGGCCCCATAGCCTTCCAGTCACTATAAAAAAGCAAACAGATCAAGTCCACACATTCACCCTGTGTGACTAGGGAGACCAAGGAATTCAAATTAGAAAGAGCATTTCAGAAGTGATAAATGAGTGGCAGAATCAAAAGACGATTGTAACACTGGGGTTTGCAGCTCCATGTGGGGAGCACCATGTCAACTGGCCAGAACCCCCAGAGCTCCTGGGGACTGGACCACCAACCAAAGAGTACACACGGAAGGATCCATGTGGCAGAGACTTGCCTTGTTGGACATCAGTGGGAGAAGCAGCCTTTGGGCCTGTAGGGGTTCGATGTCCCAGTGTAGGGGAACGCCAGGGTGGGAAGGCAGGAGTGGGTGGGGGAGCACCCTCATAGAAGCAGGGGGATGGGGAAGGAATAGGGGGCTTCCAGAGGGGAGACCTGGAAAGGAGATAACATTTGAAATGTAAATAAAGGAAATATCCAATAAAAAAAAAAGGAATTAGAGATAAAGGGCACAGAGCTACTTTCACACAGTATGCTCAGAGTTGCTTCGAGAAGTTGTTCTTCCTTCAGAAGGAAACAATCCTGAGGTTACCTGAGCAAAAAGCATTTCAAGGCATTAGGAAAAGCAAGCATAATTGTCTTAAGAATGAACTAGCCTTGGCATGTCTAAGAAACAAACAAGACTGTATTATAAGTTCAGAATGATCTTCAGCTGTTAAGTAACACAGATATCAGTAATTTAGGTCTTCAGGCCTCTCCTCCCAAAGTTGTACCTCCAGGACTTGTATCTGCATCCAAGAAAGTCAGTCAGAAAAGGAAGATGTTAGTCTATTACATGTGCCCCTGTCTAAAAGACTTTCACAAAAGACTCATAGAGCAACTTCATGAATATCTCCTTGGGCAGAATCATGACAATTCCAAGTTTCATGCAGACATCTCTCTTTATGCCAGCTGTCCAGAAAGAGTAAACATTCCTGGTTTATCAGCCAAAGGGATCCCTCCCTGAAGGAAGGGCAGGATGTTTTATTATTACTATAACCTGTTGTGTTTGTGTTTGCATGTGTGTGTATGTGTGTGTGCATGTCTGTGACATGTATGTGTGTGTGTTTTATATGTGTATGTGTGCATATCTGTGACATGTATGTGTATATGTGTGTGAGTGTTTTATGTGTGTGTGTGTGTGTGTGCGTGTGTGAGTGCAGGTGTGTGCATGCTGTGGTGCACATGTGAAGGTCAGAGAATAACTTCAGTTAGGGACCATCAACCTCCATCTTGTTTGAGACAGGATTGCACAGGCCAGGCTGCCTGGCATAAGCTTCAAGACTTTCCTCCTGTCTCTACCTCCCATCTTTCCACAGTAGCACTGGGATTACAGGCATAAACTATCTTGCTTGACTTTGTTCCCACTTTTATGAGAAGTACTGTACTCACTGAGCCATGTCCCCGTCCCTAGGAGAAGAAATTCAGCAAAACCAGTGGAAAGGAAAAGTGAGGAGCTTGGCATTCCTGCCTTCTCCCTGCACAGCTCCTCCATTATGGGCCAGGTGGAGAACTAGTCTGTGGAAGTAAAAAGATGGATGAAGCATAGTCCTATCTTTGAGGGGGAATGCCTAGCATTTGTATAGAAATTGACTTATAACAAATCACTGCAAGACAATGGGATTGGCACTGCAGTAGGAACGTCCAGAGGTCACAGTCAAGTCTTAAGGGAAGCAGCAGTCAGTTGAGATCAGCGGGGGCTGGCTAATGAAAGAAAATGATGCACTGGGAGGCAAACAGAAATGCCCTTTCTCTTTTCCTTTTATGGCCTTGCACTTTATGCCATAAGAAAGCTTGAGTGATGCTGTTGAGGAAACAAAAGAGTTTATTTTTACTTACTCAGTTTCCTAATGGAATCTCAGTATCTTGTCTAGGCTGGCCTAGAGCTCCTGGGCTGAAACAATCCCTCAACATACCAAGTAGCAGAGGCTACATACATCAGCCATCACACCTGCTCAGCAGTCAGGATTCAGATGAGCTAAGCAATGTCAAGCTGCTGTTTCTCGCTCAGATATTCTACTGCGTGCCCTATACCATTTACACATATTGTTTCCTAAGTTAATGAGTTCAGATGAAATAATATTTGCTTGCAATCCAATCCAGCAAATTAGTAGTTTTCAAGCCTGGCGTGCTGAGTGGGAAGAGCTTTTACCTGTGTCTAGCAGACCAGACATCTCTTCACAGTGACCCACTCAGAGAACCAGCTCAGACGTGTGTGGGCACTGGGGTTATTGCACCAGTTTGAGGATGCCATGACTGAGATGCTGCAGGCTGAATGTAGAACTTGCCCTGATGGTCCATGATGGCAACCATATCCAGGGCAAGCAAGATTCCAGGCTGTCTCTGAATTCTAGGTGAGGCACATGCACAAGCTTTCCTGAGCACCCAAAATGTCAGATTTTTTTTAAAGTCTCCATTTTGTAAAAAAGCCGGCATTCTGAAATGTCGACGAGTGTGGCCTATTGGGGTTTGAACCCTGTTCTCTCTGGTGCTGGCTTCTCTATTTTTGTCCCTACAAAGGTTTTCTCCCCTGATCCCAAAGCTGCATTCATTTCCCTTCTTCTGCCACATACTATTTCAGAATCTTTCTTCTTCTCTGGACACACTTCCAGTTGAGAATCTTCCTCGCCAGGCACATTGCTGATGTGAGGCTTTTAAAGTTTCCTCAGAAGAGAAAACAGGAAGAAAGAAAACTAACAAAATGGCGGCTGGCTGATGCTGTCAGGAACATAAAAATTGGATCTTGGCTCTGCATTTCCAACGCTTCAGCACTTTGCTCTGGACCCCAAATTTTCCTGAATTTTCCCCCCTCATAATCATGTTTATTCAAATTGTTCCATCTGGCATCTTTTCTCTTGGCTGATCAACTATGCAAGTCCTAAAAATGACCCTGTAGGATGAGACTTTGATCCAACTCTCAATTCTAGGTCATTTAAGGAAGAAGCCTGCTTCATTCCAGTGCAGAGCACTTGAGCTAAAGCTGGATGCTCCATGAGTAGAACAACACTGTCAGCCTAGCTCCTTTGTAGGACATCAGCGGCCACAGGAATAAAGTGGCAATGGTGCCAAGTGTGGGTGGGGCTTTAAAACATACCTTCCTGCTAATAACAGGAAGCCTTGCAAGACTTCCATTCCTGCCATCCACTCACTGGGGAAGGTTGTGTCCCCTCTGTGTTTTCATTCATATAGTCTTCATTAATAAACAGAACATTTCTTACTTGCATCTTGAATATATGTATATATATATATATATTCCTAATTTTTCACAGACACAAACATTTACATTTATCTAATAGGAACAAATCATCCCCTTTATTCTTACCAAAAGATTCCTTCTTTAGGAAGAATTCAAGGGGAAATGGAGATTCAATCCTAAAATTGTCCCTAATGTATGTAAGCACTTCATACTTCTTGAGTTGTATATCTTAAAAGATTTGAGGAGTTATGACATGATTCCCATTTAGTAAAATCCATTCTACTCTAGTTCATTCTTTCCTTCTGTACCGTGAAATACTTGGGACACGCACAGACTAAGAGGCCAATACATGGAAAATGAGACAAGGGTCCATTCATCCTCTTAATCTCAAGTCCCTGCCCTATTGGTACTTTATTAGCTGTTACAGAACTCCATTTGTTTTTCTGTTATGATCCTTACCTGATCTTGCTCATGAATGGCAGACAGTGTAGACAGGCATCCCTATGTAGACAGGCATCCCTATGAGAATGGTCCCCAAGTTCTCCCTCTCTAAATGATGGAGATGAGGAAACAAATGGCCAGAATCTCCAAGGACTAATTTGGAAATGGGTATTTGGCTGAGGGCAGCTGTTGCCTCCACAAGAAAAGTGCTTCTGGCACTGTAGGATGGGTGGTGCCTCGGCTTCCATTGCATGGGTTCTTCTCATCACCATGAATGACTCAGAACAAATCTGGGAAGCTCACCTGGAATGTCTGAAAAGCCCCCACTGTGTGCACAAACTGGTGGGGGAGGATTGAGATCCTTGCCAATTGATGCTGCGTAGGATTTGGCAAGCATCCCTCTCTTCTAAACTGGGTGATGTCTGTAATTCCTGTCTTAGGCTTAAGCCCCAGTGGCAGCATCTGTTGAAGCCAGCCTCATACCATCCCTGAATGATGACGAAATTGCTCAGATTATTACAAGCCACAGCATTAGCCATCTCACAGAATCGATCTACAGTTGTTCCTTCCATAAAACAAGCCGTACCAATTGTTTTTATATTCAGAGAGTCAATCTTTTCTGAGGCTGAAGTATGTTTTGAGCTACCAGATCTGTTCAGACTTCAAGTGGCTTTAAATGATTCCCTAAGTCTTCCTGGTAGTGATTGTTCAGGTACCGCTGCAGCTCCCGTGGGAGAATGTGAGGCGAGTTCAGGTGTCTTTTAAGGGTCTTGCAGAAGCAAGGCCACCTCGGTTCATTCCAGGAGACGCTGGCTCATCACTTCAGCTTTACAAGAGGCGTCCCCCTGCCTGTGAGGAGGAAACTCTGTGGGATGTGAGGGGGAGCAAGGCAGAGAAGGAAAATGATTCAGATGAAAAAGAAGAAAGAAAAACTGGGAAGGAGGGCCGGATTTGCTCTCTGCGAATTGTGCTGACTAAAGGGTTGGACTGCCAAGGGAGGAAGGATGGGATTGAAAGGAATCAAAAGGGACTGAGTATCTGGGAGCAGGAAGGACTGGAGGCAAGCAAGATCTCCAAATTCAGATGAGGGCAAGAGATGACATCACGTGTCGTTATACCCAAAGTGGGTGGCTGCCACCAGACCTCTTTGATTGCTAGTTTCCAAGTGAATCGAGAACAAAATGCTTATGGCTTGTTTCTCTCTTTTCTTTCTTTCATTTCTGTTTTTATATCATGGTATATTAACCCTAGGGCCTCACATATGCTAGGCAAAGGCTCAACTACTGTCCTACATCCCCAGAGCTCATGTTTTATTGTAAGACCAGATCTCGCTCTCAGCTGTGTTTTCCTGAACTAAATTTTTATTGACCCAGGAAGGTCTTGAATTTCTATCTTTGTGCCTCAGTTTGCCAAGTACCTGTAATCAACAAGACCGTATTGCCAACCCTGGCTAGTTGGTTTTTCCTAAGAGATACCAAGGGCTAGAGGGATAGCTCAGTGGTTAGGAACACTCGTGAGTTTGGTTCCCAGTACCCAGGTTGGTTGGCTGCCAAGCATCTGTGACTCCAGCTCCAGGCGATCCAGTACCCTCTTCTATCCCCTGGGGATACCTGCACACACATGCACACTAACACAGACAGGCAAACACACGTGTGCCTGAATAAAAATAAAAGAAATGCTTTGAGAAGAGACTCCAAACTTCAGATCTCTGTGTAAAATACCATGAATTTTATGTGTTAGGTAGCAAAACTGTCCCTGGAGCAGGAGGCCCTCAGACACATGTTACTTATTCCCATTTTGTTTGCCTGATACATGTGCAGAAATGCCTGCCCTGTGTATATTTGTCACTGTGACTTTTATCACTTTAAGCTCTTTATTGTTTTCACAGTGACCCATTACAGGGGACAAAACTTGTCAATATCTGTCACATCATCAAAACAAAAAACAAAAAACCCTGCCAAATAAATTTTTTAAAGGAGTGGAGAGGGATATAGTTTTGGTTTTGAGTAATTAGCTAATGAAAGCAAAACCTATTTAATTAGCCTCAGAAACTTGTTAAACACTCCTGGAACTGACCCTAAGAGAATAAATGACAGGTATTTATCCATCTTTCCTAAAGTTAACAGAAGAAAACTGTTTAATTATTGTAGATCTTAGACATCATCTTGCATTTAACAGGAGCCAAAAATCATATTATGATCAAGATCAAGACAAATAGCATGTCAAATATAAAATGTCTTGGGTCTGTATACATGATAAATAATGGACTATATATTTTAGCTCGTCTAAATGAGACACTAAGGGGAAATTTTTTTAAACCTGATTCCTTGGTGTTTATATGACTTAATAGCTAGAAGGATTTAATCAAAAGAGAATACCTTGTGTGAAAGTGACAAGTTTCAATCTATATAAAAGCGTTATGGCTATTTCTGCATAGGTATTTCTGCATTTTGGCACAGTGTTCACTCCACAAAGAGCTTCCACTAGTAGGTGTGAGACCTGTGTTCTTCCCTATAGTCAATTTGCCCTAAACTCTATGATTATATGTAGCTTAGGGGATCCATCATTCATCCTTCACTTGCCCCTCCCTCAGCTTTCCCCTGCCTCTTCTAAATAAAGGGTGTGCAGGTGTGATAAGGCTACAGACCAGTTGTTCTTAACACTCCTAATGCTGTGACCCTTTAATACAGTTCCTCACATTGTAGTGACCCCCATCCATAAAATTATTTTGCTGCTACATCACAACTACAATTTTGCTACTGTTATGGAATATAACATAAATAGCTATGTGCTTCCAACGATCTTAGGTGAACCCTGTGAAAGGCTCATTCAACCCAACCCTCCCAAAGGGGTCAAGACCCACAGGTTGAGACCTACTGTTGTAGAGAAAGGGATTAGGGCCAGAGAGGCATGTGTAACCCACAAAAGAGGAAATGATTAGAGGAGAGCTTTGTGCACTTAGCGGAAAGCTGGGTCAATTGCGTAACCTGTAAGTTCATGGAACTAATATGCAGCAAATTATCTCATAATTTACTTTGTTTCGGTTCTTCCTTCTAATTATGGGCTCTGTGTCTGTCTCTGTAATCAGCATAAGTATTTCAAGGACCAATATTCTATTGTTAATACAATTATACTTCTGGCCACCTTAATGTCAATAAGGTCCCGCCAACTCCTAAAATTTCAGGGCTCTGAAGCTGTTCTTATTAATGTTTGCTATGATATTAGTCACCAAAGAAACACTGCACATGAGCCTACCTATCAGTCTGCAACCACAGGTACCACATAGCACCTTTGAGCCATACTCTCATGGTCCTGCTTCAGCTCAGTTTATCTATTTCCCAGACAATAAAAATTTCCAGGGAAGATGTTCCTCCTCCTCCTGAGACAAATAGGATGTTATCAAGCCTACCCATAGTGTAGGTTGAGTTGTCAGGGGGAGAGACGGGGATAGCAAAAGAGCTGCAAATAAAGAAGGGTGTCTATGACTGGGACCATGTCCATCCGTTACAGTCTGCTGAGCTAAGTGGAGAATAAGTGGCTACTGACCTTCCTCTTCTTCCTGAGCATCCCATGGATCCCTTTCACCCGTCCTATCATTATTGGGTTGTTTGAACTTACAACTATAGAGATGAAGTGGGTACCGGGTGATGTCATTAATCTCTTAGTGACCTACTGGGCCCTGAGAGGTCACTTATCCTTTATTGAGTAAGTAAACACCACAATAATTATCCTCCTGCTTTTCCAGAACTCAGTACTCCCATATAAATATTATCCTTAGTCCTCTTCGCACACCTCTCTGAGCTGGGAATCATCTTCATTTTTACTTACAGGGAAACTGAAGCTCAGAAAGGCAAACTACGACTCTTCCTTTTGGCTACACAGTGTGGGCATTTACAGTGGGGATGTTGGCTCCCAATGTCCAGTTCATGGCTTTGTCCATCACTCCACGGCGACCCTTTATGATATTGTCTTTAAGGAATTTCTGAGTTACGATTAAGCAGGTTCCCCTATCTCTTGGAATAGATAGCGATTTTTATTTTCCCCCCTTTTCCCCCTTCAATCGTTCTGATAGATTATGCAGATTTGAAGAACCCTGCTAATAGAGGGGACATTGAGAGGTCCCAGAAGCAAATCCTCAAAAGAGAAAGAATCTGCCGGGTGGTGGTGGCGGCGCATGCCTTTAATCCCAGCACTCGGGAGGCAGAGGCAGGCAGATTTCTGAGTTCGAGGCCAGCCTGTTCTACAAAAAGAGTTCCAGGACAGCCAGGGCTATACAGAGAAACTCTGTCTCAAAAAACAAACAAACAAAAAAACCAAAAACAAAAACGAGAGAGAGAGAGAGAGAGAGAGAGAGAGAGAGAGAGAGAGAGAGAGAGAGAGAGAGAATCTAAGCCTTCCGTGAGATTTCTAAAGAGAAGATTCTGAGTATAACATGGGACCTGGACTCCTCCCATCTGGAGCCTTGGAAGGGAACACATCAGTATGAATTAAACACTGCCTAGGTAAACCCGGAATTTTAGAGTCCAGGATACTTTGCCTCCTGACGTTTCTACGGATAAGTGCCAGACACATAGTCCTTCTGAGCTTGAAATCTCTAGCTTAGAAAAATGATGGATAAAACATCACTTCCCCCTAACCTGAGTGCACAAAACAATTTCCATCCCGCTGCAACCAGGAAAGGCTAACAACCTCAACGGACAAGTTCTACTCCAAACAGCAGTGGTATGGACAGTTAAGGTTTGGATGTTCCAGTTTGGTGGGCATCTAACGGGGTCCAATTTTACCCCTAGCTGTACTGAAAAGAAGTACAAATGTCGGATTTCTGGAAATGTCTAGAGGGGCCACTTGAAGCTAAACCTGAAAGAGGGACCAGAGTTCCTGAGATCTGAGGTCTAAGGCTGAGGGGGCTGTAGTGTTGTGTCTCAGTGGAAAGCCTGAGACACTCCAGTTTCCCACAAATTGCTGCTTCTTTTTTTTTGCTCTTCAAACTTTCCTCAGTACCAGCTCTAAAGCAAGCATTCGAAGCTCTCTAAAACCTGAGCGGTTACAAAAGTACACTTCACATCCGGCTTTCAAGACCAAATACACCATGAAAATTGACTAAGAAGTCACCAGAGCAATATACTGGGGTGCTGTTAGATTACGGGGTGCTGTTAGATTAAGACAGAGTAATTGCAGGATGTTTTGAGAGTCTCTGTTATCTGGTTCTCCCTTCAGTGTCCAAAAGCTAATGTTGAGAGAGTCCCAGTTACATGTGTGTGAGCCGCCTTGATTCCAACAGCAGTTTGGTGCACACTGTGGGCCCCAGGGGAACTTTTAAAAAAATAACGATTCCTGAGCTCCACCCAGATCGATCAAAGCAGAACATCTTGGGGTGAGATAAGGATGCAGCATGGAGGGAAAAATTCTCTGTAGGTAAGTTGAACCTCAGTAGGAATTGGGAACTTCTGCTGGAGAGCAAAGACCCTATTTACAGTCTCTGCAAACCGTTTTAACCAAGTAAACTCTGGCCACTCTGAGGAGCAGATTCCCTGTCACCTCTAAGTTTGCCAAAGGCTACAAAAAACCTGTAAGTACATTAGAGTGTGACTTATAGAGTGAGGTTAGCAAGGGATCTGTGTGTAATGGGGTATTAATTTAAGGTCGTAACACTAAGTAAACAAACAAATGACGTTAAATGTAACATTATAAATCAGCTTTGCTCTCTGATTCTCTAGTTTTGAAACCAAATATGGATATATGTAGATAGATGGATAGATGATAGATAGATAGATAGATAGATAGATAGATAGATAGATAGATAGATAGATAGATAGATAAGATAGAAGGGTGTGAGTGTGTGTGTGTGTGTGTGTGTGTATGTGTTTGCAAGGATATTCACAAAAATTTTACAGGTTTCCCTCTCTAAAAACTGACTTAATTTTTGTCATTTAAGGCGTCTATGTTTCTAATTCTGTGTTAAATATTAAAGGAGAAACCCTTCTTCACGGATATGAAGACCTGAACATTCATGTTAGCTCAAGTTGAAGAAATTTTCAAAACTAATTAGATTTGTACATACAGAGCTTTACCCATGTGTTTTTGTGTTGAGTTTCCAATTGGGGATCAAGGCCAGCCTCACGTGTGCTCAGCAAACACTCCACCACTCAGACCCCGAACTTTAGCTCCTCTGTGTGTCATGCAGTTGCTACAAAACCCTGTCACTTCGCTTGTCCTCCACATCCTTATAAAGACACACAAGCCTTAGACATATTCCTCTCTCTGGAAACTGGACACCAAGGGAGAGGTGGGAGGATGAAGGTCCTCCTCCTGCAGCGTTTGTTTTGGCTCTTGGCAGAGCTGCCCTCATTTCATTCGAGAGAATAATGACAGAGGAAGCAAGGGCAAGGAAGTCCCAAGGCCAGAGAGTTAGGAGAAAAGGCTCCTGATCCATTTTCCTTCCCTACAGCATCTTGTCACACTTAGTGTCTGGTGTGTTCGTGGTTATGGAGATAAAATGAGAGGCATCAGAGAAAGAGGTTAGGATCCATTCGGGCACACATTTCCATCCATTCTTATTTACCTCTAGGAAGTAAATGGCATGCCAGTTATTTAACAGACACAGGACCTCAGAGAATTATCTTCTTCAAACCTCAGCTTCTTCTCAACAAATAAGGATAACAACAGCAACAGTTGCCATGAGAATGGACTGGTGCGATGTAGTTCTAGAGCTAAGCAAGACCACAAGCATATAACACATGTTCAGTAGGTGTCACCTACATTATTATTCCAGTACTCAGTGGCTAAAATGCCTGAGGCATTGAAAACATTTTCATTTCCAAAAGCCAGAAAAAAAGAGAAGTACACACAGACGAAGTCATATTGGGGAAGTAATATTTTACTTAAAGGAATCTAACTTTTATACATAATTAGGTTTTTTTTTATTTTACAAAGGTTTTTTTGTTGTTTTTTGGTTTTGCCTGTATATAAGTCTGTATGAGTGTGTGGGATGCCCTGGAACTGGAGTTACAGACTGCCATGTGGTCTGCTAGGAATTGAGCCCAGGTCCTCAGGAAAAGCAGCCAATGTTCTTGACTGCTGAGCCATCTCTCCAGCTGAGAATCTAATGTTTTGCCATGTCAGTACTTTAAAGAGGAGAAAAAAAGAATTGCCTTAAGTGTTAAAAAAAAAAAAAAAAAAAAAACTCCTTTGAAGTTTGGCACCAAGAACAGAATATTTCATTTTAGAAAGAATGCCTTAGAGAAATGATGAACTATTGACAAAGACTACAGCACTAGAAAATGACTTCAGGTTAAAGGCAAGTGCTCCTGTGTCATAAACGTGACTGAAGTGATTGGGCAAGTCTAGTGAGATGACTATCAGTAATACGCCTGCCATGCAAACACAGGGACCTGAGTTCAATACTCAAAACCTACATTAAATCCTAGGCATGATCTCTCTCTCTCTCTCTCTCTCTCTCTCTCTCTCTCTCTCTCTCTCTCTCTCTC
>NC_034600.1:35638309-35665830 GCF_900095145.1 Mus pahari | reverse complement strand
CACACACACACACACACACACACACACACACACACACACACACACACACCTGTAATTTTCAAAGCAATGGGAGAGGAGACAGAAGGATTGCTGGGACTTATTGGCCACAAGCCTAGTTCTAGGTTCAGTGAGAAATCTGTCTCGAGGGATTAAGATAGAAAGAAAGATAACAGGACAAGTCAAAGTTCCCCTCCAACCTTTACATACAAACAAGAACATGTGACTGCATAAACACTATGTGTGTGCTACATGTGTACACACTCAGAAAAAGAAAAGGTTTATTTTTTAAGTTATTAGGCCTCTAGAAAAGCTTTCATAACAACATAGTAGACACACATATTATAATGACTCTGTCTTGTTCTGATTTCACTGTTGGGTTCATGGTTCAAGAGCTCTCCAGGACTCAGTGAAGAAATGTGTGTGTGTGTGGGGGGGGGGCTCTTGATGATTCCAGCACATGGACTTTACTATAATAAATGAGTAATGAGAGCAAGCATAGGCCAGTAGTTCCAAAAGTTAGAACTTTTGCCCGTTAGACCAGACTCATCTTGTCAGTGAGTGAGTCCCAACTTCTAAGGCCGATTTGCTTAACCTGAGATGTGGCCTGGGCTCCAGAATCATTTAAATATTCCCCGAGGTGATTCCCATGTGTGGGCAAGTTTAAACATGAGTGACCGAGACAGCAGAGCCATTTGAAAAGGCACAGCCATCAAGGAGATTTCTCCCTCTTTCCTCAAGAGGTTCCCAGAGAGGAGCAGTGGACTGCATCCCTTCTCTCTCTCTCCCTTGTTTTCCCTATTTGTTGTGGGGGGAAAATGTCCTCAACCCAGGAAACACGCCACACCATCCAAAGCAATGCTGTGAGCCTTGCTTTGCCAGCATCATGTCACCTCCTGTCCTCAGCATCCCTTTAAGAACACCAGCATCATATCTGATAGCTAAAGGTCCACCTAAAACCCTCCACAAGCATGTCTTTAATTTTTATCTCACATGACATTACCAGACCAAGACCAGACAAAAATTTCAGCCAGAAGCCAACTTGTTTGAAGGGCCACTCGGAAGCATCACAAAGCCAACGAGTAGGATTTGTTCCTGTCGCTGTTTTGTTTGATGCTGAGGACCAAACCCTGTTCTCACCCCAGAGCTACATGCCCAGCCCTAGAAGTTCAGCTCTGAATGCAGCTCCCTTTGCCTGGATTTGCATGTCTACCAGTAAGACAGTGGAGTAAGCTGGGTCAAATACAAACTTAGCTTTTGAATTGAGAAATGAGAAAGACATCTGCTTCTACCCTTTCAGCAGTTACAATTCTATTGCTTGCAATGGAAGCAGTGATCTGAGGTTTAACGGTTTAATGCTAGTTTAAAGCCAAAGACATTGTGCCCTCCTAGGTTCTATCTGAAGAAAGAGAGTGAGACTGTGTAACGGATGTGGATGGTGTTGGAAGGAAGACAACATAGGAGAGGACTTGCTGGCCTGAAATGATAAAAATGGAGCTTCAATATGTAAAAAACACTTTCATGATAAAAATAATCTTACATTATCCTTTGGATGTACCTGTGTGATATTTTTATTCCCGTCTATAAGAAAGGAAGCCAGTAGAGATGAAGTGTCTTGCCCAAGGTCACATAGTCTATAAATGGTAAGGTCGGTGTTGGAATACCCTCTGATTCAAAGACCACTAGACTCTCAAGTGTACCACCACTGGGAGAGCATAAACAGTATCTGGATGTTGTTCAAATTTATTAGACAATGTGTAAATTTTTTTATTTTCTCTTAATTGTGGATACAACTGCCAGGTACAGACTTAATTCTGTTTATTGCTCAATAAATGAGGAAATGTGTCAGTTTTTTTTTTCAAGCAACTGTATTATCTTAAGCAAATAGGAGAACTGATTGGAAGGTTAACCGTAGGGGCATAGGATTGAATGGAAAGCCAGAAAAATGCCTTGGAAAACAGACATGAGGCAAGAATCCGTAGAGGCTCCTGAACGCCCAGACTCCATAGCATATAGCAGAAGAAAGATGGCTGGGGTCCTGCCCCACCCTGGTGAGCACTAATGCTCCAAGTGAGTCGCAAACCTCCCTTCCCTGTGGGCCACTCATCCCAGCTTCAAAAGGAGCTCAGGGGAACCAGTGGGAATCAGTTGAATGCAACATCCTAGCTTCTGGGAGTAGAGAGAGAAAGAGAGGGGGAGGGAGAGAGAAACCAGACAGAAAATATGACTCTTACCTGCCCTCTATAGTGACATCACGAACCCTCAGGGCCACTAGTGGATGATTCAGAATGCCAAATGTCGGGCAACTGACAGGATGTCTCTTGAGAAACAACACTGGTTTAAGAAGATCTACACTCTTATAGTCTTTCTGTAGTTCTAAAATGTCTTATCAGAGAGGTGTCCAAGAAAATTTGGACCCTATTTTATAAAGAATATTTTATTCTTTTTTTTAATTTTAAAAAAAAGCAGCTAGTAATAAAGTCATTGGAGTCATGGGTCAATGTGCCCTTGGAGAGGGACACAAAATTCTGCCCCACTGGAGTCCATGTGTAATCCCCCACATAAGGAAGCCAGTGGGGTTACTCAGTCATTAGTTTTCTTATCCAGCTCCATGACATAAGCCCGAACATACAACAGAGTCCTAGCTGCTCCCACTAGAGTCTGGAAACACACATCTTGTTCGCTTATTTGGCCCTTCCTTGTTTAGCCTCATCTGTTGTTATTTTTCTCTATGATAGCCAGGGTGTTTTCAGCACCTGTTCCTTGAAATATGAAGACGACCAACCATGTGTAAATCCAGATCCCTCCCCCAAAAAAGAATCTTCATTGTATGTGTGTGTGGCAGGCTCATCCATGTAGGCTTGAAAATTTGTATGTTGCTTTGCAAGAATTATAGTCAAGTTTTCAAAGCACACACAGAATTTAGGTAATTTAGAAAACAAACAAACAAACCCTTTTGTTGGCATGCCAGAGATACTACTGTATGTCAACAGTGTTCAAGTATGTCATTGATTTGGAAAGTCACCACCATGCTCTGTCACGGTTGCCCCTTCTCCCTCTACTGTGCACACACACACACACACACACACACCCTCACACACATAGTCACACACACTCTCGCATAAACACTCACACAAGCACAGCAAACGTTCCTTGCTGCGTGGCAATAAAAGCCATCTTTAAGTAAAACCTTAGGTCTTTAAGAGAGATTTTTGTTTCATACATCTTTCTTGCAAAAAAGGTAAAAAGAAACTCCCCAAGGTTTCACTCAAGGTTAGAACTCAGAGTTGGGCTAATTTAGGTACTGAAAACCAAGCTAGAGCTCTACACTGAAAGAGTTGAACTGGCTTCATGCCACCCTGCTTGAAATCTTCTCCTAAACAAAGCTAGCACAGCCATGCTGTGTTGCAATACCCTCTTCCCTGGAGGCAGAGCAGTGCCTGGGTTGTATCAATTCACTGTCCACTTTCATAAACCCAAACAGAATTTGGTCCTGGAACAATGAGGCTTAATCGCAAAGCTTGGAAAGGCAGGATTCAATCCATGAAAGCATTCATTTTTGGGAGAAATTGTGCAAAATACCTCCTCAAGTGTCAAAATGATAACTTTTTGTCTCTGGAAGTTGAATTGTAGGAGTACCATTGTTTGCTTTCTTAGGTATTGGGAAGGTCAGATCCATTGAAAGACAAGCAGGAGCATGATCTAGGCTCTTCTTTCACAGACAAAGAACAGACACAGCCTGCTCAAAAACCCTCGTAAATAATGAACAGTTTCTTGAAATTCTTCAGTTACCAGGAGCTAGTCTCTCTTTTCTTTCTTCGAGACAAGATCCTATTCTGTAGCCCAGGCTGGTCTTGCACTCATATTAATACCCTTGCCTCAGCATCACAGTTGCTGAAATTAATGGTATGAGCCACTATACCTCCACTGGGCCTTATTGTTGTTGTTGTTGTTGTTATTAGCTTTTATATATGTGTGCATATTGCATATTTACATTTTGTCCTCTTCCTAAAACACATCCTGTGCCAGCCTTCATGCTGTTCCCTCTGAAATTCATGGCCTCTTTTTCTTTAGTTACTATCGTGTCACACACACACACACACACACACACACACACACACACACACACGAATAAGTCCATTTGATATATATAGTATCAGAAAACCAGCTAGGAGACTCATCCCCAGGGTGGACCAATTCTCCCTCTCTCAGCACTCATTAATTGCCTATGGCT
The DNA here is from genome assembly GCF_900095145.1 of Mus pahari. Lineage (NCBI taxonomy): Eukaryota > Metazoa > Chordata > Mammalia > Rodentia > Muridae > Mus > Mus pahari. Next base: position 35,661,599 of record NC_034600.1, on the reverse strand, counting down.
CTTCATCTAGGAGTGTGTGTATGGCAAGAGGTAGGGATGCCTCATGAGCTTTCTCCATCCATGTTGACATGTTAACCGGTGTTGCCAGGTTTTTAGGCCCTGATTAGGAAACCAGATTGTTTAGAGTCAATGGGTTCAGCATACCTATCATCTAAAGGACACGACCTCTCAGCAGATATTCTGGCTCTATCTCTTATGATCTTTCCTCTCCCTTTTCCAAAATGTTCCCTGAGCCTTAGGTTTAGGGGATATCTTATCGATATATCTAGTAGACTGGCCTACTCTTATTTCAGGAAGGGGTGGTGATTAAACTCAGGGTCCACCACATGTTCGTCCCTAGGGGATACTCTAACATTTAGTACCCTCCTAAAACAGCATGAGATAATGCCCTTCCTTTTTTAGGGAGCCCAGTGGCCCACATACCCCTTTGTCTGGTATTCTCACAAAGTGAACTTGGGTATGAGCGGCCTTTGCTTCATGTCCCCTATTGAATCTGCCAACACGTCAGTCTGAAGCACTGATGTGCTGACTCCTGTCCCCTCCACTGCTGTTCTTCTCTGTATCTCTGGTCCTCTCTACTCACAGCTTCATCTACTAATGTAAGTATAGCTCCCAATATTTCGCCTCCATTTTCTGGACCACTGCTCACATGAGGCTACTAAAACCAGTTAATCCTCCCTTCTACCCAGGATCTTCTAAGTCAGTGGTTCTCAACCTGTGGGTTGTGACCTCTCCACCAAGCCTTTATCTCCAAAAACATTTACATTACAATTCATATCAGTAGCAAAATTCAAATTACGAAGAAGCAACAACAACAAAAAAAATTATGGTTGGAGGTCAAGGTCACCACAGTATGAGGAAGTGTATTAAAAGGTTGTGTTGCAGGTTATTTGGTCACATGTGAACCCTGAGATTATGTTGTTTACTAGAAAAACCTGTTTCTAGTTGTGGTGTGGCTCACCCTTAGCACACACTTTTAATCCCTCTGGATGAAATACAGACATCCCCTCAGTATATACCTTTAATCCAAAACAATGAAGGTAAATTTGGTTTGTAGGAAGAAGCACCTAGGTTTCAAAATGATATCTAAATGAGTGCCAGTCAAAGTGATGGATTGGAGAAAGATTTGAGAGAATAGGATCTGCCCAATTCTCACAGAAGAGAGAGGCAAGGGAAGCTACTTAAGAGAGTGGTGCCAGGGGCAGGGGACGAGGAAAGAGGGCAGTTTTACTGGGGCAGTTGTATAGAGACAGGTTGCAGAGAGAGAACAAACTAGACACAGGTGAAGACAGACTGAGTCAGAGAAGATTAGAACATATTCCCAAATTTAGTATGAGGCCAAGCAGAGCAATTCAAGAGAAGCTGAGAGAAGCCAGATTGAATCAGTCAGCTTGGAGAGGAGTTTGATCCAGAACAGCTGAGTTGAACCTGCCAGTCAGAGACCAGAAAGAACAAGAAAGGGTGAGCTTATTGAGCAGTAAGTCTCAGCAGCTGAAAACACTCTAGGCCTAGATTAGATTGCATGAAGGCTAGAAGCTTCCAGGACTAAGTCTAGGTTAGCAGACTGAGGCAGTAAGCCAGAGACAACAATCACGTCAGGTAGATAAAAGTTACTTTTACAGGGGCTCAGCATTAGGGAGATTGAGAAGAATATTGTTGTTTTAAGTGACATCTCTAAGAACTCTTTCATCCACTAGCATAGCCCAGTGCATAGCTAGATCCATTCCTTGACTAAACTCACAGATATTCCCTTCATGTCTTTCTGACTCAAATCTGTACTCAACTTCTTGCTTCTGAAACATCACCAGTCTCTGGCTCTCTCTGTAGAGCCTTCCCAGCTCTGAGAGATTGATACAATTGGTGATGATGATGCTGGAATTCAGCCATGATGTTATTAGGCTTAATCTTACCCTAGCCTCTGCACTGAATAAGGAAGCCTATGATACACAGTCCTTAGAAAGGTGATTCTATTTTCCAGATTCCAGGGGATTTGGAAAGTCTGTTTCCTGAGGTCCAACACCCGTACAATATCCCCTACAATAGACACTAGGTATACTCTAGGAAATGAAGCAAATGGGATGCCTTATTATATAATGTATATCTGCCAGAAGAGACTTAGAGTAGGTAGTAAACAAGAGTACTGAATGCACATTAGAGTCACTAGGAAAGCTATTAAAACTTTGACACCCAAGAAATATCCAGCATTAATGACATCAGCATGTCTGGGGGTGGGAGTCAACCACTCTGGGAGATTCTAAGGAAAGACCAACTTTGAGGACCACTGTCAGAAACCATGGCAGCATCAGAATTAAACAAAAGACCACTAACTGATAACTTTTTCTTCCTCAGATAAACTCCCATGCTGTAAGAGGTCTAAAATTTAAAAACCATTTCATATACATTTAAATCTTTATGTTGTCTTGTATTTACAAGTTTGAGGGCTACTCTGATCTCTTCTTCTACCCCATGTCTATTTGTGAATCATAATTATCCATTAAACAAAAATTTATTGAATATCTGCTATACACCAAGTCTCTGGAGAAGTGCTGCAGGAAAGAAAAAACAAAAAGCTGGCGTGGTTTACTGTGCTACAGTTCAGATCTCCCACTGCAGATGTGATAAGAAAACAAGCAAGGTAATACAGAAATATTATGTGTACATAGACAATAATATAAAAAGGATCACGTCTGGGGACAAGAAAGAGCAGCTGACTGAGTCAAGCAGGAAAGTCCTCTCAGAAAGCTTAACATGTGACAATCTTAGGCATGTGACAGTCTTGAACAGAGCATGCCAACAGAAGAAGCAACTGCAGGGGCCCTGAGGCAGGGGGCAAACTTGGCAGCATCCGGAGCCTGACAGACGGGACTGAGCTGTGAGAAATCAAGGCAAGAGAAGGTCAGATGGTGGTAGAGGTGATAGAAGCCAACCCAGTAGCTCCAGGTTGGGCCACAGAGAGGAACAGATCTGATTCAAAGGGCAATGAAAAGCCACGAGAGGGAGCAGGTTATGATTCTGAAGTGTGTCGAGAGACTGGATGGGTCAGGAGAGTAGTTTGTAGCTTGGGACAAGAATAGCTTATTTTAAACATGCTATTTCAGAGGTAAGGCCAGCAGGACTTGCAGATGGACTGAGCGTTGGAGGAGAGATGGAGGCAGTCATGATAGATAGGAAGGAAGAAAGGAAGGAAGGGAGAAAGGGAGGGAGGGAAAAAGGAAGGAAGGAAGGAAGGAAGGAAGGAAGGAAGGAAGGAAGGAAGGAAGGAAGGAAGGAAGGAAGGAAGGAAGGAAGGAAGGAAGGAAGGAAGGAAGGAAAATTATATATGAAATTGAGTCCTTTTAGGTTTGGTCTAGGCACCTGACTCTATGGAGATGACATGCTATTAAGATGGGTTAAGTGAAAATGAGAAAGCAAAACTCAAAACCTGTGCTAGAATACAGTAAGAGATTCCTTTAGCCAGCCACTAATATCTATTAGACATTAATGCCTATTAGGACAACTCTGAATTTCAGATGAAAGGTTGGGACTGTGGAATCAGAATAAGAAAATGTTGCCATGGCAATGGTATTTACAAGTTCAGGATCAAATGGCTTAATCCATGATAGTAGAAGTCCAAGAAGGTAGGTAGATAGCCCTCAGCGGAAGAACACTAAGGATTGAGCATGAAAGCACTCCCAAAGTTTGAAAGAACCATCTAATAAAGGAGACTGGAGAAGAGTCATGAATCTGGGACTGCAAGACTCTAGGAGTCAGAGTATATTGAAATGGATGTTATGGCCTGGAATGCAGCCCAGTTAACACAGTGCTTGCCCCAGATACATCAAGCCTTGGTTGGTGTATCCCCAGTATCACATCAAAACAGGGCATGATGGTGTGCATCTGACCATCAGACGCTATGTATGTAGCCATCCTGACTACATCGCAAGTTCAAGACTAGCCTTGGACACATGAGTCCCGGTCTCAAAGAAGAAATGTGGAGACTGCAATATGATGACAAATGCACCTGAAATGGCCAACAAGGTGAAGACATAAGAGACAGTGGATTTTGTGAAGGGCATTCTTGGTAAGCAGGACATGAGCAGTTGTTGGAGACATAAATCCAGATTTGAGAGCTGAGTGATTAAGGAAACTGGGCAAGCAGAGATGTATTAACGATATGCCTAAAGAGATGTTGTGTTATTCCTGGAAGCCTGGGCTCATTCCTGACCCTGATTTTAAGCTTTGGACTAACAGATCTGCTCCAGTGTGCACATTTTTCTTGTCCTTAGATGTCTGTTCTCAAGTTAAATATCATACACCTGGGGCACTCAGTACAACCTTTGCTTTATCAGCTACCAGAAACTTGAATGGATACTTGAGATAGGATGAGCTCCCTGCTCTCCCTGTGTATACATAACCGCCAGCAGGCTGCTTCTTAGAAGCTCCATCTTTCTAGCTAACCAGAAGAGTCAAAGAGAAAAATATATAGTCACTTTAAGAGAGCAATAACTGTCAGGAAAGCCTTTCCCACATAGAAAGCTGCAGTTGTAAGTAGTGTAGAGTCCAGGCTCCTCACATGCTATTCATTGGCTCTTAAAGCCAGGATAAATTCATCTGGCTCTTAGCTGAGTGAGATTCATCCTCCCCTCCAGGGTGTATAGGAAGACACAGATCCTCCTTCATGGAGAGTTAATGTTCCTATCAGTTCATTTGAGATGACAACTCCAAGGGCCAGACGCATGCTCGGCCAGATGGTGTTAGAAGAAAAGTTTTTAAAAATTTAAAAATACGAGTTTAAGAAGACAGAAATCTCCTCTTTTGGAAGAGAGTTTGGGGAATAGAAATGAAATAGCGCAAGTCTTCGGAAGAGCCCTTTGGAATATAGAAGTAACTGAAATGAGTAACTGTGAAGGGAGTTGGTTCAGTCCGCTTTGCAGTGAGAAACCTCAGCCCCAGGCTTGTCTTGTTCTGTATGGCGGGGCTTTCAGAACGGGAGTCTCGAGTTCTGGGAAGGAACCACCTGTAGTCCTAGGGCACGGATGATGGATCTGACGTCTGGGCATAAACCTCGGTTGAGAGCAGGAAGAGAAAGTCACAGTGTGGAGGTTGGAATACATAGAAAACCCTGTGAGGGACTGTGAGAAAAACTGTAAGCACAAAAGATCCTAGACAGACGGAAGAGGGAGGAGAAGAAGCAATTGTGTCGCCAGTGTGATTATATTATTCCTTCTGACTTCCTCGCTACTAGCACTCACAACACAAACCCTCGTGGTAGCAGTAGCTGTTGTTTTGTTGTAAGATGAAGATCTTGACCTTATTCATGTGTTTGTGTGGTTCAGCTTGGTGTGTATGTCACACTCTTCACTTGTCAAAACGTATCTAAGCTTACGAGCATGGTCCATGACAAATCTTCTAGTTGGTTTAAAGACCTGTGTTCATCTTAGTCATGGGATTAAGCAACAGTCCATTCTCTCTGTGAATCCTAGTGAATCATGAACAGGTCAGCAAGCTACTTCTAGACCAGAACTGGAGTTCTGCCCCACCCCCACTAGTCTATGTGTATCAAGAGTCAATTATGTACATTTCTAAACCTGTTTCTTCTAAAACCTGTGATTTTGCTTAAAGATGTCATCAAAATAGGAGGACCGTTGGAACTATTAATATAAACACTATGAGGAGGACAGTAAAAAAACACTATCAAATTTGATGTGGATAATAGAACTATAAAAGGCTATAAAAATCAATGTAAAAGTCAAGAGGGATTGTTACACTTTGTGTGCATTGCAACGACTTTAAATTTTTGCTGTGCTTAGAGAAAGTGAAAGTGGAAATTGAAGCTGATGTATTATTCTGAGTGCTAAATGCAGAACTACAATAGATGGCTCTACACTCACAAAAGGCCTCAGGCTATTACCACAAGACATGACTGTGCATCTATCTACCCGCTCAAGATGTAGTTACTGCTAGCTTATCAAGCATCCAGTTACCAGTCTCAAAGACAAAGGGTCAGAAGGCTTCTGTTGTTTCTGCTAGGGATGTTCGTTTTGGATGCTTCAAGCTTTAGCTCTTTTTAGAAGCTTTAGTAAAATTATCACCACTCAAGAAAGATGACGTAGGAACATGCTGAGTCCCAGGTTCCGTCACTAGCTAGACTGAGATGAAGTTCCAGAAAGCTGCCCCACTGACCAGCTTACTGTAGATCACAATTGATCTTCTCCATCAGAGAAACCTGATGTTAGGGATAGGCTCTTGACTTGTATTGAGGATCCATATGAGCAATATCTGTGCCTGGTCTATTAAGCTGTCATCGAAGCCTTCCATTGTGTTATCTGCAACCTAATCCATGAAGAACCCTGTGATAACTGTCACCAGTCTTAAGTGTCACCTCAGGCAGTCACAGAGAAACACTGGAGCAGTTGAAGAGAACCTCAGAGAGAGAATGAGGAGTGGAATCACAGTTTTGGAGACAACTAATGTCTCAGCCAATTAAACATAAAGCCCCATGCGCAATGCTTTTGTTTATCTTCTTATGGGTTTGTGGGGTTTTAAAAGTTGGGAGATTCAAAAGTAAATATCCGATTTTTATCTAATTAGCCTAAGTCAATATGGACAACTTTAATTAACATTATCACAAAAATTGAACATTTTATAAAGCTTTATTTTTTCAGATTCAAAAATTGTCACTTCTCAAACTTTTATCTTTTGATCTTTCTCTCTTATAGTTTTAATTCTTTAAACTTTTATTTACAGTAAAATCCACTTTTATGTATTTCTAAGAATTTAAAAGGATATTCAGAATCTTTCTACATAGCTCTAACTGTCCTAGAACTCACTCCATAGACCGAGCTGGTTAGGAACTCACAAAGATCCACCTGTCTCTGTCTCTGTCTCTGTCTCTGTCTCTGTCTCTGTCTCTGTCTCTGTCTCTGGAGTGCTGGGATTAAAGGTGTGTGCCACCAAGCCTGGCATCAGAGAGTTTTCTGTGCATCCTTATTATGAGTCCTTGTCAGATATGTAATGTACAAATATCTCCCCTATGCATGATTTGTATTTTAATTTTTAATAGTATTTTTTACAGATCATTTTTTTTATTCAATGAATACCAGTTTATCAATCTTTGTCTATTGTGAATCATTCTTTTGCTACCTTAAAACCTCTTTGTCTAATTCAAACCTGGAAAGACCTTCTCCTATGTTGTCTTTCATAATTTTTATCATTTCCCTGAACAGGCTAGTGAACAGTCATTGTTCCATCTACTCTAAAAGATGAATTCAGAGGCTAGTTTGAGCCCTATTCTGGATTGTCTAAGGTTAGAAATGAATTAGGTCAAATCTTCCAGGTTATTCAATGGTATGACCCTCCCTGTGAACAGTGACTGCCCTGAAGCCTGAACAGCATAGAAAACTAGACAAGAGAAGAGTATCTTTAAAAGACATAAGCAGGAGAAGGTGAAATTCTCCCTATTTGCAGACAATGTGACTCTAGCCCTATGGAGGGCTGGGTGTGGTCACCCATGCCTTTAATCCCAGTACTTGAAAGGCAGAGGCTGGTGCCTCCATTCGAGTCTGAGGCCAGACTGGTCTACATAGAGTTCCAGGCAAGCCAGGACTGCTTAATGAGACCCAATATGGGTCAAAAACAAACAACCAATCATATCGACTCCACCAGAAAACTATTAAATCTGATAAACACTTTCTAGCATAGTTGCAAAATAAATTTGGGAAAATCTGTACCTTTTAAAAACACCAACTTTCTAGGAAAGAAATTGGGAAACTATTTCATTCTCAACAGCTTAAAAAAAATGTACCTACAAATTAACTTAATACAAATAAACAAAGAACATTTGAAGGAACTAAAACAAAAAGCCGTTGAGGGCTGAAGAGATGCTTCGGTGGTTAAGAGCAGTTCTCTTCCAGAGGATCTGGGTTTGATTCTCAGAGTCCATGTGGTGGCTCACAACCATCTTTATCTCCAGACCTGAGGAATCTGACTCTCTCTCCTTGCTTCTAAGGCACCGCCTGGGTGTGGTGCACAGACATGCAGGAGGGCAAAACATGCACACAAATAAAATAAAAAATGAAATGAAAACTATTTTTGAAAAAAAAGGAAGGAAAATGAAATAGAAAATACTAGTCAATGAAAAGGAACTCTATGCTTCTGCATTGGCGGAATGCTATTATGAAATTGCTATATTATCAAAAATAATCTAGATTAATGTAATCCCTCCCCCATCTGTATTCTAGTGGCATTCTGCACAGAAGAGGGAGAAGAAAACCAATCCTACAATTTATATGCAAACACAAAATACCACAGGTAATCAAGGCTATCCTAATCATAAAGAGGGTCACCAGCACTGTCAGACTCCGTGGCTTTAAACAAGCCAGAGGGGCATAGTAAGCAAGAAGCATAGCACAAAGTCAGACACTTAGACCAATGAGAAAGCAGAGAGGACCCAGAAATAAACCCATGGTCACTTACTATTTGGCAAAGGTGTCAAAGCATATATACACATCAGGAGGGGACATTACTTGACAAATGCTTCCTGCAAAATCTGGACACCGACCTGTAGAGGAGTGGCATTATCTCACTCTTCACCAAAGTCAATTCAAAATTGATCAAAGACACTAAATTAAAACCCGAGACACCGAAACTGCTGCCAGAGAACACTTCAAAATATAGACTTAGGCAACAATGCTCTGAATAGGAACCCAAAAGCACAGAAAATAGCTTCAAGATGGATAAACAGGAAAAGATGCAATTATAAAGCGTCTGCACAGCAGCCAGAACAGGCAGCTAACAAAATGGAGGAACTCTGTCGCTGGTTTATACTTCAGTCAGGAGGTAAGATGGAGCATAGACAGAGAATTGCACAAATTAAATACAAAAAAAAAAAAAAAAAAAAAAAAGCTACCAATCAACAAATGGACGAAAGAATGGAGCACAGAGGACAAACAAATGCTGATGAGGGTGTGGGGAGTGAGGGACCCCAACTGACTCACTGGTGGGAGAGTGAGCAAGGGCAGCCATTGTATGGAAATCAGGTTGGAGACTTCTCCAAAGAGTAGAAATAATAGGATTACTGTAGCTGGTCTTTGCAACTTTGTGGGTTCTTCTTTTTCCCACTCTTTATAGCCTGGGTTTCACCCCTACCACTAGATAGAAGAGAAAGAAGGAGAGAGAGAGAGAAAGAGAGAGAGAGAGAGATCACTGAATCTAATTTCTTTCTTCTTTTGTTTCCTCCTTGAGCATGACTAGGGCAAAGAGCAACCAACACCCCTGAATGATCAGGCTCATAAAGACAAACATGGCATGTACTCTTTCAAATGTACATCATATATACACATATATGTATATACATAGTGATGTAGTTATATATATATGTGTGTGTGTGCATATATTACTTACATGCATATATACGATCATGAAATCTTTTTATAATCTATATTACTTATATGCATAAATAAGATCATGCATATCATATATGCATATATATAATATAGATCATGAAAATAGAAAGAAGACAACCATGAGAGAAGAATAGAGTTGCTGAAAAAGCAAGAGATAGTAGAACACATATGACAGGAAATGAGGCAGATAATAATGAGAGTGAAAAGATCCATGGGTGGAAGAGGCATAGGAAAGAGGGGGGGGGGGATCCGATCAAGAAAAATGAATGATGCATGAAAATATATAATGAGGGCTGGAGAGGTGGCTCAGCAAGCAGTTAAGACCACTGACTGCTCTTCCAGAGGTCCTGAGTTCAATTCCCAGTAACCACATGGTAGCTCACAAACATTGTTAATGGGGTCCGATGCCCTCTTCTGGTGTGTCTGAAGACAGCTACAATGTGCTCGTATACATTAAAGAAATAAATCTTTAAAAAAAAAAAAAAAGAAAGAAAATTTATAATGAAACTAATCATTTTATATACAAATTAAAAACAGGGAAAACATACAAATTTAAGGCCAGGCTTGTTGGTTGGTGTCTATAATCCCAGTGCTACAAGGCAGAACAGGAGAACGGTGAGCTGAGAGCATGAACTATATAGCAAATTCCAGGCCCAGTAAACCCTTGACTTTGCACAGAGCATAATGTATATGTAGGGATATTATAAACATGGATACTCAGTGTTCATTTTTCATAAGATTGTCCTTTCTCTACTAAGTCGGTTTTCACTGCTTTTCTGGAATTCTAAAGTTCCTGGTTTCAGTCTCAGAACAGTTGAACAACTCAGGAGAGCAAAGAAGATGCAGCCTGGCTCATACACCAACACAGACAAGATTAATAATTGATTATATGTTGATAGTTTCTTACCTTTAATAAGGTCCTTATGACTTGATATTTTTACTGTAAAGCATTCATTGCAAAAATTTTAAAAGTTACAGGAAAAAGCATAAAGAGGAAAAATAAAATATATCTTCATACTTACATATACTGTTCTTTGTTTCTCCTTATATTTGAGCAAGTGCACCTGCCACTTGCAATTCTTGCTGTAATAAATATCTTTCCACATCCTTAAGCTTGAGACCATTTACGTGCTTTTTGAGAATAATTGACCCAATCCTTTGTCGGGAATTTTATTTTCACTTTTTCAAGTATAAATAACGCTTTCAAATACGCCTACATGAAACAGTAACTATTTCTGCCGACGTCTATAACATCAATTCTAATGAAACGCATGCCAATATCTTTTAAGTATTTTTTTCTTTTTTTTTTTTCTCTTAAGTATTGGCTTGCAAAAAAGCATACTGTGTTCTGTGGCTTAGGCACTCTGGAGTGCAGACACTGCGGTGGAACTGAACCTGCAAGTCACTTATTGGGGGCAACACTTGACAGGACAAGATACGCGCAGCTTCCAGCGTTACTGAAATTTGTGAAGGTGTATTTGTGGGCAGGCAAGAGTAGGTGGGTAACAAGAACAAGAAGAAGGGACTATGGACTCCCCCAAACACCACTACCAAGGCTCCTGAAGCCTGGAGCATGCCTGTTGAGGGAGGCGGAAGGAAGGGGGCCCAGCGCTGGGTCTGGAGAGTTCTAGATCTCAAAGAGGCAGTAAGCGCTAGATAGCATATTCCACATATGCCACATTCTCTCCCCTCTTGAAGAGAGAGCAAGGGTGGCTGCCATGGAGAACCTTGTTCATGTCTGTGGGATCCCTCACTATGTCTAACTGCCGCCAGAGTAGCACACAGAAATCCTGTTTCCTTTTTGAAACCTTTATTTCAGTTTTCCTTGATACAGAACATAGTTATGCACGCATTCATTGACACTTTTTGCATTTCCGCATTTGACATTTACTTTTATCCTTTTCGCATGCTTTTTTTTTTCCCCAGAAAAATTTAACCCTTGATACTTTACTGAACACATCTCCCTCAAAAGTGTCGTAAATACATACCTTCCTGTTGTCTATGTGTCCTGGTTCAATTATTATTATGGTGTTCAGTTTTACTTCGTGTTATGTTTATGTTTATTTTAATATATAATCTTAGGTAGGAATCCATTTATTTCTATTAAGTACATCTCCACAACACTGTCTTTAAAAACTTTTCTATGTTTGATCTGCCTCTTATTTATTGGCTTCTTATTTCTTGTGTGTTTAACTGTGTTGACTGAAGAGTTGAAAGCTCAAAGTGAACTCACGAGCATCATCCACGTTGTCCTGCCTCACTCTGTACTGATGAATACAGGGTACCATCAAGAGTCTAATACACACATGGCTCTCTCTGAGATGGAGCCAGACTCTATCCATTAACACTGACCCTCCTCTTTTATATTAGGATGTGTTTGGGTTTCACAGTTCACAGCTGAGTTCTGAACAGTTCATGCGAACATCATGTTCTTTTAAAAAAGAAAATCCACTTTGATTTTGAGGTTCCCAGTTATATACTTTTTCTAGCTAGACAGAAAATGGTTACATGAGTATCTACCAACCTCCAACCAGCCACGTCTCATAAATCCATACACTGAAGGTTTATTTACAATACACAGTCTAGACAGGACCTACCAGTCCTGCCAAAACCTATCATTTTAAATGGGGACTCTGGTATCTTTCCACCAGAAAATACTATTAGCATATTTACAAGGAGACTGTTGAGGCCAATCATCTCCAGCTACAGAGAACAACTCAGGTTGCTGTTAACTCTTTCCTCCCCATGTGGACAGTACTTGAATCACCAATAAATGAAGACATCTATGATTTTGTTCTATGACTTTGTTCTGTCTCTCCCAGCATCATAAACTGAACGAGTTCTACATCTAATATTCACCAGTTTTGTTTTGTTTTGTTTTTTAAAATTTACTTTTTTTTTAATTTTATGTCTGTGAGTACACTGTTGTCTTCAGACACACCAGAAGAGGACATCAGATCCCAACCACAGATTGCTGTGAGCCACCAGGTGGTAGCTGGGAATTGAACTCAGGGCCTCTAGAAGAGCAGTCAGTGCTTTTAACTGCTGAGCCGTCTCTCCAGCCACTTCACCACTGTTTTGACATGATACTTTCATAATAATAATGGATAAAAAATAAATGTAGGAGTTGGGGATACAGTTCAGTGGTCATGTTTGCCTCGTGTACATGGAACTTTGGGTTCAATGCCCAGCACCTAGGAAGGAAGAAAGGAAGGAAGGAAGGAAGGAAGGAAGGAAGGAAGGAAGGAAGGAAGGAAGGAAGGAAGGAAGGAAGGAAGGAAGGAAGGAAGGAAGGAAGGAAGGGAGGGAGGGAGGGAGGGAGGGAGGGAGGGAAGAGAAAACTAAATAGAAAGCTGTTGAACACATGATACTTGCTTCTTCTACATAGATCATTTCCGTTGTTCCCATACAACTCGGTCAATAGTTAATGTTATGGGGAAACTCGTTTGCACCACTCAGTCTTCCATGTAAAGTCTCTTTGCTAATGAATTCACAGTCTACTGAACTGTAACAGAAGGCATGTCTGTAGTTTGTAAGTGATACAGTACTGATATTTCATATTTAAATGCAAATGCTCAAAGTCCATCTGCCATATGCAAGAATGCAGAGGCAGAAAGTAGATTTAAGGGAAGGAGAGAAACAATGCAAACAAATTTTGCTTAAAAATGATAATAGTTATTAATCTTTTGTATGCTAATGAAAAATTAAAAATAAAGTACATCTAAGAGTGAAAAATGTGCTTTAGAAATCTAAGCAAAGTATTCTCCATTCTCTTTGCATAAAAAGCATTCATATAAAAAGAATAGTATGATGGAACTTGCAAAGCAATAATTTAACTAAGATAGAAGGTTTGCTCTAGCTATGTGCTGTGGGGGAATGAGTGGGAACTGGGGAAAACCTGAGGTGGGCCATGATGTTAACCTGACCTCCACAGTATAGTGAGACTAGAAAGAAACAGAGAAAACCATATGAATCACTACAGGCAGCAGGAACAAGGATGCACTAAGTAAAGACATGGGGATAACCTAAGGATAACCAAGAAAGCTTTGGCTTGGTCTTCTGAGTGGATGTTGATGCCGTTCATTGAGGTAGGGCATACATGTGGAGAAGATGTGAGAGTGGGACAATAATATAAAGTTTGGATATGTGTGGGGAATCAAAGAAGACCGGCTGGATAAATCATCTAGGCAGGAAATAAACCTTCCAGGAATTAATGGAAGTATAGAGAGGTGGGAAGCTTGGGGGACGAAGGCCTGAGTGGGAGGTGAGGAACAGTAGAGGAGAGACCAGACAGGTGCCAGGAGATGGAGGAAGCTACAAAGGAGCATAACGGGCGATTGCCGGACAGACAGGAGGAAGAACAGGAAAGGAGGCACCAGGGAAACAGCGAAGGGGAAGATTTTCAAGGAGGAAGAGGAGGTCAAAAGCATGAAATACTCCAGACAGGTCATAAAAAAATAATCCGGAAAATTGTTCATCAAATTTAATAGCAGTGATATTAGGGATCTTAGAACAGTTTGTTTCAGGGGGAGACTAAGGACAATGTTTGAAGTAAGACGAGGTTAAAGAGTTATCTCCCAGAAACAATTTGCAAAACACAGGAAATTCAAGAAGAAGGAAGACCAAAGTGTGGATACTTCTCTCCTTCTTAGAATGGGGAACAAAATACCCATGGAAGGAGTTACAGAGACCAAGTTTGGAGCTAAGATGGAAGGAAAGACCATCCAGAGACTGCCCCATCCAGGGATCCATACCATATACAACCACCAAACCCAGACACTATTGCATATGCCAGAAAGATTTTGCTGACAGGACCCTAATATAGCTCTCTCTTGTGAAGCTATGCCAGTGCCTGGCAAATACAGAAGTGGATGCTCACAGTCATCTATTGGATGGAACACAGGGCCCCTCCAATGGAGGAGCTAGAGAAAGTACCCAAGGAGCTGAAGGGGTCTGCAACCCTATAGGTGGAACAACAATATGAACTAACCAGTATGCCCTGAGCTTGTGTCTCTAGCTGCATATGCAGCAGAAGATGGCCTAGTCAGCCATCTATGGGAAGAGAGGCAGGCCCCTTGGTCTTGCAAACTTTATATGCCCCAGTACAGGGGAATGCCAGGGCCAAGAAGTGGGAGTGAGTGGGTAGGGGAACAGGGCGGAGGGAGGGTATAGGGGACTTTCGGGATAGCGTTTGAAATGTAAATGAAAAAAATAAAAAATGAAAAAAAAGAATTATCACAATCATCTTTGAAAGAACTTTGTAAAGGAAAGGACAGAGCGATACTACGAAGTCACTAAGAACAGAGGCAGCTACTTTCGGGGTAACTAAGGGCTAATGGTTTTATTTTAATATAAAGAAGCTTGAATGCATGCATTCCAACTTTCATTAAGCTAAAACCATCAGTAGCAGATTTTCTTTCTCTTATAAAGTAGGATACACATACAGCAAGGTGAGTTTGTATACTAATTTAAACATGCAGTCACTTAATTCTTAATTGTATACACAGCTGCATAAGCACCACCCATTTTCCTGTTGGATGGCACTCAGCTGTTATGTTCATGCCTTTTCTGAGTGAACCTCAACCCCTACTGGTCTCCCTGGCTGAAAAGCAGCTTTCCAGATTTTAAACTTCATGCAAATGAAATCATTCAGGATATATGTGAGATTAGTGCATGTGATACAAATAGAGGCTTTTTCTTTATTATTGTATAATATTTTTTTGTGTGTCTATACAGTTCATCCATTGCCCTTTCGGATGACATTAAAGTTGTTTCCAGTTTGGAGCTATTATGGTTAAGGCTGCTAGCACCATTCTTATTTCTGTCTTTTGGTGGGCAGAGCTCCTCAGACGTCTTGGGTTAACATCTAAGAACAAAACACTGGGTCACTGGTTACATGTATTATCTTGAATAAATGCAACTGATTTTCAAAGGAGGGATAGATAGCATTAATTGCACTCCCAGAACAACTTATGCAAGTCTTCTCACATAGGCTTCACATACCACTTTATAATTGTGGCTTCTTGACAACCAGAATTTTGGAAGTCAGAATGATTGAGATTATAAACCAGAGCTTCTCACATGTTACTTATAAACATTGCAAAGCCTTCTCTCTTAAGCATTTCCCATCACTGGCTACTGTCCTTTGGTAAACCAAATCTGACATCGAAAACACATAAACAAATTTAGTTTTATGAGAAAGAATAATTAAATTCTCCTTTATAGTTAGCTGAATTGAAACATGAAGATCAGGAAAGCCTTGACAGGAAGAGCTGTGCCCCTGATTATGAATGTGTAAGGAATACCACACTCGATATGTCAGCAGAGAGGCAAGTTGGTCTCTGTGGTATTAGAAAGCCCTGCCTGATTACGCCGACTCCCATTTGATGCGAGCAGTGGGCTTAGCGATAATAATTCACATTCCTCTCCTTGTTTTTATTTTAATGAGCTGTATTTAAAGCCATCATTCTCTGTGATCTGTATTACAGTCTCTACCATTTTGAAAAATGCTAATGGATCTTTGAGAGGGAATAAGGAAATAGAATAAAATGTTAACATTAAATTGCATATGATTATTTCTATATTCTCACCCATGGTCTTTCCCTGGCTCCAATCCAGTTCCCTTTGGTACAATATCCAAAGCCTGAAAAAGAACAAAAATATGTAATATACTCCTCAGATTATATATGTTTGTGATTAATATTTATTCATGTTAACATTGTACACAAAATTGCTTGTCAATACTAATTCTTTACTATTTACTTCTAAGCAGTCACTTCAAATACTTAGGAATCTGAACCTGTTCACTCCATCAAAATAATTCACTACAAATTTAAGTGTAATTCCTGAAAGAATTCAATAAGAGATAGCAGAGGTATATATCTATATGATTTTATGTGAAAGGGATTTCTCAGAATGATGCTGGAACCGGTGATCATAAGCAAGACGCTTGGCACAGTTGCTTGTATAATTTAAGGTTTCTGCGTGAAACTCGGATCACACCACACAGAAACATAAGTTCAGAATTTGAAGCACTTTTTTGAGCAACTCGTCTGTTCTCTTTTAAAATGTTCATGTCGTGGTAGAGAAAGGCAAGGGTTGTTCTAGATGAAAAGCAAATAGAAGAAACATAGAATTGTGTGATTCTTAAGTAATTCCTGGTTGGTTGGTTGGTTGGTTGGTTGGTTTTATTGTTTTTGTTTGGGGTTTGTTTTGCTTTGTTTTTTAAGACATTTAGTGATGACTAAGAAATATAAATCACATAGAATATTTTCTGAACATATTACATAATTCGTTGCATTATCATTTGATTTCCATAGCTCTCTTCCAATTTAAATTTTAAAGTTAAAAAAAATCAAGCATTTCAAAATAAGCTAATAACTTGCCTTAAAACTTTTACAAACTACTTTTAAAAAGGCTACCTCAAGAATGATTTTTTTTTTTTTTTGAGACAGGGTTTCTCTGTATAGCCTTAGCTGTCCTGGAACTCACTCTGTAGACCAAGCTGGCCTCGAACTCAAAAATCTGCCTGCCTCTGCCTCCCAACTGCTGGGATTAAAGGTGTGCGCCACCAAAAGGCATGTAATCTCAATTCATTAAAGAAAACGTGAAATGATGAGACTGTTGAAAGAAACTTCTCTGCAACCAGCAACCAAGGCAATGGGACTTAGATAACCAAATACAGAGCTGTGAAAAGTCACCTCGCCTCAGAAATACTAGGTAGAGAGTAAATGAGGCTTGATGTACAGGTAGTAAGACTTCATCAAAAACCTTAACAATATTTCTGCCTTTGATTTAAAAATTCCAGTCATAACGATCCATCCTAAGGAAATAACCGTAAGGCTGAAACAATTCATGGGTGAGTTTTCTTTAAAATGGGATGTTGACAGTCTAGCAACACAAAATATATTCATGATACAGCACCGTCTAAACGACGGTGGCAAACACTTTATGGTATGATGTCGTTTATTCTAGGATTGTCGCTTTTATAAGTTATATATTCACTTAGGAAAACATTTAGAATAGAATAAAGGGTTAGTGTTACTCTGTGGAACCATAGCCTTTTCTTCCTCCCTCAGGCTGGGGGATATTTTCCAACACATACACTGTAGTTTCTTACTGAGTGTACTGACTAGCTTTGTGTCAACTTGACACAGCTGGAGTTATCACAGAGAAAGGAGCTTCAGTTGGGGAAATGCCCCCATGAGATCCAGCTGTGGGGCATTTTCTCAATTAGGGATCAAGGGGGAGAGGCCCCTTGTGGGTGGGACCATCTCTGGGCTGGTAGCCTTGGATTCTATAAGAAAGCAGGCTGAGCAAGTCAGGGGAAGCAAGCCAGTAAAGAACATCCCTCCATGGCCTCTGCATCAACTCCTGCTTTCTAACTTGCTTGAGTTCCAGTCCTGCATCCTTTGGTGATAAACAGCAATGTGAAAAATGTAAGCCAAATAAACCCTTTCCTCCCCAACTTGCTTCTTGGTCATGATGTTTGTGCAGGAATAGAAACCCTAACTAAGACACTGAGGAAAACAGTACTTTCCTTAAAACAGCAATGTCTTAGGTGACTTTGAGGACTTGCTTGTCGCCCCTGCTAAATTTCTGTCTGATTTAAATCTGCACCTAGAACTGTGAAGAAATTCCCAGGTGTCTGAGATGGCAGGTCGCTCACTTTTCTGATGAAACAGAGAAGGCCAGGGTGCTTGCTGATCGGTTGGAGGCTGATCCCTTCCTGTTAGAGGAGGCTACCACGAGTTGAGGATGTCTTTCCCCATGGACCCTCAGGAACTTTCTTGAAGCAGTTCTGTGTGGAATACACCATGCTAACAAGGCTGGTTGTGGTTTCTTTCTTTTTCTCAGGGACAGACTAGTAATATCAGTAGGCATGCCCTGTTGTAAGAACATTGTCCTGCGTTCAACTAAGCATTGGGGTTTTTAAGAGAATTTCCAAACAAAATAATTATTGATTTTAATTAAGTTATACCAGCTTTATGTTGACATGATGTCACCATAGCCGTGCAGCCTTCAGGCCATCTTCTTTCTCTATTGACTGCTTAGCACTGTTCTCCATAGCATCCCTGCCACTCTGGTCCTTATAGGCTCTACTCTAGGACAGGTACTGCATTTACTTAGATGTTTGTACAGATTTTATTCACTTTTATGACACAAACTTTTTTTAAAGAACATGCCCTTCCCTTTTCTATAGGATGGCTCTGTCTTCTTTGGCTGCCATAATGAAGTATCATAGTTAGGTATGTAAACAACACAATCCAAATTGATTTTCTCACCACTCTGAAACCTGGAAGTGCACCACTCAATGCGAGCATTGTGAGGGGCTGGGAGGGTTCCCTTCCTAGTGTGAAGGAGGGAAGCTTCTTACCATCTTTAAAATCCTCTGTTGTCTTGCTTTTAAGGGCTGCTGATCCCATTGGACCAAAGGCTCCATCCATCCATCCATCCATCCATCCATCCGTGTTCTAACCCCGGGGGATTTGACTTCAAAATATAAATGAATGAGGAATGATAAAAAGATTCAGCACATAGCACAGGATGTTCCTCACTCTGTAAAACAAATGCATTTTGAGTATATGAATAAAAAAAATGGCCTGTGTTATAAAAACAGTATTTTCTACAGCTTTGAAACTGAAATAAAACCATAGCATTGATTTCCCAAATTAAATGCTGACTGGACTGGTAAAATCCATTGAAATCCTAACCATACAACCTGGTCTCTGAGGGTGGCCTTCTCTCTGTCATCCTTGTTCATAAATGTACCCTTTTCTAGGGGTTGGGAAGAACGTACGGAGCCAGAAGGCTGGGGGAAAGCCTGTGAAATGTTGTCTCCTAGGCAAGGCCAAGCCAATTCGTGATTCCACAGAAGCGACATGCAATGGGGCTGTTGGCAGTCAGTCATGGATTGGGAATGGCTCACAGGGCCCCACAGCCGCTACCTTTTAAACTGGCCTGGGATGGATTCTGGTGAAGGGGTACTTAGTCATTTTCATTCGTGTACCTACTAAGGAGCCCACCAGGTCCCAGTGATCGATTCCAAAACCATACTCATGCAGACAATCTTAGTAAAACTCAGGGGGCTTTGTTGGTGGTAGCTTGGTTTGGTGTTTTTTTGTTTGTTGGTTTTATTTATTTATATTCCACCCATGGTCCCCCACCCCTCGAACCCTCCCATCTCCCCTCCCACAGTTCCTCATCCCACTCCTCCCCCTAGCCTCTGAGAGGGTGCTTCCCTCATACCAGGCACCCACCTTCCCTGGAGCCTCAAGTCTCTAGAGGATTAGGTGCATCTTTGCCCACTGAGGCCAGACCAGGCAGTCCTCTGCTGTGTATGTGCCACAGGCTTCTGGTCAGTCCGTTTATTCAGCCTGATTGGTAGCTCAGTTGCTGGAAGTTTCTGGGGTCCAGGCTAGTTGAGACTGCTGGTCTTCCTAAGGGGCCATCCTCTCCTTCAGCTTCTTCAATTCTTCCCTAATTCAACCATAGGGGTCCCCAACTTCAGTCCAATGGTTGGATGTATCTGCATCTCTCTCCATCAGCTTCTGGTAAAGCCTCTCAGAGAACAGCAATGCTAGGCTCCTGTCTTCAGTCTCTTCTCCATTTTTGTCCCTGCAGTTCTTATTTTTTGAGTAGGAATTAGGAAAGAGACTTGTTGGATGGGGTGGGTAGGGGATTAGAGAGCCGGGGAGGTTACAGTAATCAGAATTAACTTGGTATATGTATGAAATAGTCAAAAAAGAAATTCAATTAAAAGGTTATTTTTTAAAAGAAATTACACTTTTGCCAACAAAATATTAAAATGGATGTATTTACTCTCCGTAGAAGCATTGTCTTAAAGATTTTTTTACATGAGTCAACCATCATCAGGCCCATAGAATGTGCTTCAATTTATTTTTAGACATCAAATATTCAGAGAAAATATTTCAGATCAACACTTGAATAACAAAACTAGAGGAATTTTTCTATGCATCCTCTGATTCTTTAGGCCACTAAAATACTATTCCTTTTTCTAAATTTTATTTTAAGTACAGTATCTTTTATCTTTTTGTATCCTTGGTATAAATACTGTATTTTTATTATATGTTAAATATATATTTAGCCCATTGGATATATATATATATATATATATATATATATATATATATATATAATATTAAAATTTAATCTGCTGTAAATTAGTTCATGTATACTTGATAGTTAATCTAAAATCTGTTGCTTACTAAATTTTAAGATAGTTTTTCAGTTGGTTCAATTAGGTATCATCTGGTTTATATACAGTTTCTCTTAAACATGTGTTTGTTAGTCAGACACAGTGGCAAACATCTATCTCAGCAATTAGAAAACAGAGGCTGGATGAGTACAGCAAGTTTGATCCCAGCCTGGTATGTAGCATGAGTTCTAGACAGTCCGAGGCAACACAGCAAGACTTGTCTATTTTTACCATTATTCAGAAACCAAAACCAACCAGGTTAGTTTATTAACTTCACACTTCATACTTTACAAGCTCGACTATATCAGATCCTTTGGGAAAAAATGGAAGCATCTGTTTCTTTGTTACATAGTCTAAAGTGAATTCCTTCCATCATTTGGCTAAGTAATGACTTTTCAGAATCACCAATGCTGATTATGTAATCAACTACAAACATCCTAGAAAACTATATGCCTTAAATATTTTTTCAAATGATATTTTAAAGTGAATATGGAAATTTTTTTCCTTTGTATTATTTTAAGAAATGTTTACTCCTTCTTCTATGATTCTGACTATTTCTCTGAAAGCCAATGATATTTTCCGCTTAGCTTTTTAAAGTGTAAACAGTTTTTGGATGACATGAACTACTTTTGACATTGTCTTTTAAGTAGCGCATTATCATGTTTCATTCTCGGGGAATTTTCTTTTGTCTCTGGACTAATTTATCTATAGAATATACTTTTTCTTTGCTCTTACAGAACCAACGTGTCTTAGTCAGGGTTTCTATTCCTGTACAAACATCATGACCAAGAAGCAAGTTGGGGAGGAAAGGGTTTATTCAGCTTACACTTCCATCTGCTGTTCATCACCAAAGGAAGTCAGGACTGGAACTCAAGCAGGTCTGAAAGCAGGATCTGATGCAGAAGCCATAGAGGGATGTTCTTTATTGGCTTGCCTCCACTGGCTTGCTCAGCCTGCTCTCTTACAGAACCCAAGACTACCAGCCCAGAGATGGCACCACCCACAAGGGGACCTCCCCTCTTGATCACTAATTGAGAAAATGCCTTACAGCTGGATCTCTTGGAGGCATTTTCCCAACTGAAGCTCCTTTCTCTGTGATAACTCCAGCTGTGTCAAGTTGACACAAAACTAGCCAGTACACAACGGTTTAGAATATAGTTGACTTAATATATTTAACCCCTTTTCATTTATAATCACAACTGTACACGATGCAATGCCATGACCTGGTATAGCACAATTTGGAATAATGTTTGTGACATCAACTAACACCTGAACAAAACTTAGATTATGGTTTTCTGGACTTTTAAACATTGCTTATTTTCTTTCTGTGGCATCTATTGGGCATCTGGTCATTTTAAGGGCCTTAGGTTCTGTTCTGAAATAACAGGATGGAATTGTGGATGTTCAGACAGACCAAGAACAGAATATTCTTCTCTAATAGTGTGATCTGTACACGTTTTTTAAAACCTCTTTTTCCATCATTCATAATGGCTTCATAGAAGTGATATTGGACTTATACCTGCAACCTGCTGCACATTCTGTGTCAGCCTTGATGAATGAAACTCTAGTGTTCTCGCTTTTAATCTGTCTTCTGTGGTTTTTATGGTTAACCTTTCATATAACTAAGTATTAATTATCCCTTCTATCCCTTATTTTTTCCCAAAATGTTACCCAGCATTCTTCTGATAGCTGGCTTGCCCCCAGAGAGTTCTATAGCAGCAAAGGCCTGAGTCCAAGGTCAGTGTTCTTACCGTCATGGTCTTACTAGTTTTCCGTGCCTCCCGAGATTTATTCCAATCTCAGATGCTTCGCCTTTCAATTTGAAACACTGTCTACACAATAAGATATAAGATTGTTAGCCTTCTTTTTGGAAAATTAAAATAATCTAATAATCTAAGTGTGTAGAAAAGTAAGCATAGCCCTCAAACCCAAGTTTAAAAGAATCAGGTGTGACCTCAGAACTCTGGAAGTGGGGCAGGGGGTCATGAGTTCAAGGGCTGCCTGAGCTAAGGGAAGAAGGGGATGGAGGGGTAGGGAGGGACGGAAGGGTGGTGCTATGATGCCCAGCTCCTGAAAGGACTGTGCTTGCGCCGCTGATAAGGGCTGTGTAGTTGGAGCAACGGGAATGGATGTAATTCTGTTACTTAAAAAGATTCTGACTCAAAAATCAGGACCTTTAAAGTGCTACATGCTTAGTGAAAAGAAAGCACAGGGTGGGGAAGAGTAAAAAGTGGCCAAAAAAAAAGTGATCATCAAAATTAAAATCTAATGGATGAATTATATATAGCCATAAAGATGGATCTAAAGAAAATGCTCACATACAACAAAGATAGATGCATAGAAAATATAAAAGAGAGGGTAAGAAGACATTCACACTGACATGAGAAGATCCAGCATGTTCTTTTATTATTATTATTATTATTATTATTATTATTATTATTATTATTTTCTTTATTTACATTTCAAATGCTATCCCGAAAGTTTCCCATACCCTCCCCCCACCTCTGCTCCCCTATCCACCCACTCCCATTAATTGGCCCAGGCCTTGCCTTGTGCTGGGTCATATAAAGTTTGCAAGACCAAGGGGCCTCTCTACCCAATGATGGCTGATTAGGCCATCTTCTGCTACATATGCAGCTAGAGACACAAACTCAGGGGGTACTGGTTAGTTCATATTGTTGTTCCACCT